>NW_026605547.1:0-25586 GCF_945859685.1 Eupeodes corollae | reverse complement strand
AACCGAAATTTTGTTAAACAAAAAGAAGAATTCATGTTTAATAAGAAATTATAAAAAGATATAAGTTTAATTGTTTCAAATTTGCAAAGTAGAGTATTGGAAGACCGAAACAAAGACATTTTGACAGATGAAATATGACAACTGACATCTGACAACTACATTTTCCTTCAAAATTAATTTTTAAGTCCACAACGCTTTTCTTGGAAAATGTCTGTTGATGCCTATTTTCATAAATGGGTATGATATTTTATATTTTTATTCAACGGGGAGAGGACGACAGTTGGCGTTGTTTTTACAAAACAAGCCTTAAACGTTTTTCATTAAAACAACAAAAATGGTTACCACCGTTATCTCTTTATCACCATCACACACATAAAATGTCACCTTTTAGTCGCATTGAGAATTTTAAACTTAAAAACATATTCCTATCGCAATTCAAATGACAGGACTACCGTTGCCGTCGTCTTCGTCTTCGTCCGGCGGAAATTTCTTCATAACCGAAATAAGTTTTCCACATGGTTTTCTTTTCCGAGTCTTCTTATACCTTTTACCACATGAGTCCCTTTTTATGTAGCAGCATTTCTAGACACATTGTAAAATTTTCGTCCTGGTATAACAAATGTATACGAGAAAGAGTCTATGTTGGGCGCCATCCACTAAAACTTTCATAACTTTTTGATGTGACATAATTATTGTTTTCCATCTTCTTTCCAGACCTGTGGTTTTGCGTGTTTCAATGTTGTTTTGTATGTGTATAGGTATACTCAGTACTCACCTCACCTAAAGTTTGAATTATTGTTTTTGTGGATTTTGTTTAGTTGTATGTATGTAATTTATGTAATGATGAAGGAATCATTCATACAAAAACTTTTAACGCACGCTCACATCAACGTCACATATACCATAAATATTTTCTAACTACACGAATTAAGGATCTTAATTGGCAAGACACTTGTTCAATGTGAATGGTTATCATTATCATCATCATTGTGGTTATAATAAAAATGTAATTCGTTTAAGGATTGTCTGTCTGTTTTGACAGCATTTGTGCTGAATTCTTGAGTGTAAAATATTGTTAAGGCTCTGAACACACTTTAAAAGTTTTGTTTTTATAAAGTTATTGAACTGTCCTTCAAATGAAAATTTCTTGCATATGACTTCAAGCTGAGTTCGAATGCCTCCAATAATCACAATTATACTCTCCTATGTGTCATATTTTATATGACTGACAAAGTGTAATCTCAGCTTAATGACACTTTGAGATGATATAACTTAATAATTATTATGGCAACGAACAATAATACAACATATTAATTTATAGGATATGTGTGAATGGAGAAAGCTAAAATTTGACACACTCCCACATCTACATTATGTGAATGATTAAATCAAATAAGGACTACCCATCGGGAGCGGAGGTTTAGCAGCTGATTTTGACTTAATGATGCTCATTAATTATTATATGAGTGAAAGCTCAGCAAAACGAAGCCCGATTATAATGTGTAGTCGTACGTCGACAGTCGACGATAAACAGACAAGCGAACATGAAGTTTTGTACATTATTATGTTTGCTGGTTCATTTAGTTCTGACAAAGTGATGGGCTCAGTGAATTGCGGAGTTGAAGCCATGTATATATATTCATAAACCCATCCTTAGCCAATTCCCAGTCCCCACCCAAAAAAAGTGATTTAGAGATAATCATTTGTAATGCGAACCACGAGAAAATAATTATTCCCAATTGTGTACTTTATTAAAAGCGTTTAATTTTGTTGTTGTTTTTTTTTTATTGCAGGATAAGCTAAAGCTCTGATGGAATATATGTGTTTTTTGTCTAGAATGACGAATGAGTGCACTCGGAATTGACCAACTCGACAGAATACATTATAAAACGTATGCGATTTACAAAGAACATGGGATGAAGCACGCAGATAAAGCGGTAAGCTTAAATATGTTGTTTTTCATTTTTTTTTCTAAGGAGGATTTATTGCTGAAATAAATAATGAATTTTTTAACATAATGATGTTTGTCTAGAACCTAATACCAAAATCATTAAGGTGAGGAGTTCTGATGAAAAGCAGTTCTTCAACCTTTAATCTAGACCTTTCTAATACTTGAAATAACGAAAAACTTTATAGCCCGAAAGTTGTCTGAAATTAAGGTTATTAGAAGAAAATTAAGTTGCGTTAGAAGGTGTTGGACTGTTTAATCTTCTTCCTCGTCCATGCAGCTTCTACAGAAGTCATTTGTGTAGACCCCTAGCCTCAGAGCATGTCTACCTATGAGGCAGTGTCCCGTTATTACTCCAATTGTAGAGCTTATACTTTGTCTGCTTATAGTGATATCAAGCCTTTTGACCGTTTTAAGTCAATACTTGGCCATATTTGCTTGGTTGCCAGGCAGGTGGTACTTTGTGACCATCTAGTATTTGTTGTTTCTAAAGCATATTGTAGCAAGTGGTGTTCCTATGTTATATTTTTGTCTAACATAAGGCAGAAGTATTCCGTTTTTGGCGAGCTCATCGGCTTTGCAATTTCCCGGAATGTCTCTGTGGCCCGGCACCCAAATGAGGTGAATGTTAAACTGTTCCGTCATCTCATTTAGAGATGATTGACAATCGTGGACTGTTTGAGAGTTTGTGGAGACAGACGCGAGAGATTTAAGAGCGGCTTGGCTGTCTGAGAAGATTCGTATATCCTTACAAGATATAACGTTTTTTTTGAGCCAGGATAGTGCTTCTTTAATCGCCATTACTTCTGCCTGGAATACACTACATTGATTGGGAAGTCTATAGGATAGACTGAGATTCAGTTGTTCTGAAAAGATACCACTTCCAACTCCGTGATCGGTCTTTGAACCGTCAGTATAGAAGTGTACCGCATCGTCTTCCAGGGGTCCCTCTTCTTCCCAGGAGGATCTTGAAGGGATGGACACATGGAATCTTTTACCAAATACCATTTTTGGCGTGGTAAAGTCTAAGCGATCTGGGATAGATCTGAAATTGTCTAGAATAGTAGTATGTCCAGTATTGTTACTGGTCCATTGAGAGGTGGCTCTAAGCCTTACACATGAGTTGGCAGCCACCTTTTTAGAGAAGATGTCAAGTGGTGTTAGGTTTAAAAGCACTTCCAGTGCTGCGGTTGGTGTTGAGCGAAGTGCTCCTGTGATGCACATACCTGCTGACCGCTGGACTTTGATGAGCTTATTTAGATTTACCATCTTGTCCAGTGCGGTCCACCTTACGACGGCTCCATAAATGAGTATCGGCCTGATTCCCGAAGTGTATAGCCAGTGGGTTATTTTTGGGGAGAAGCCCCATTTTGATCCTATGGCCTTTTTACAAGTAAAAAGCGCTACAGTAGCTTTTTTTACTCTTTCTTCAATATTTGCCTTCCAATTTAGTTTTTTGTCTAAAATGAGGCCCAAATATTTCGCTTGATCGGAAAAGCTTAGTGGTATTCCTCTAATCTTGGGAGGGCTAATCTGAGGAATTTTATATCTTCTCGAAAAGAGTATTAATTCTGTTTTTTGTGTATTGACGTCCAATCCACATTGCTTAGCCCATTTAGTTAGCCTGTTTAGGGCATTTTGTAGGAGTTCCAAGAACTTGGGGGTGCTTCCCAGATACGGATATCGCAACGTCGCGTCGTCATCATAGGCAATCACCTTAAAACTCTCTGCTTCCAATGCTGTAAGTAGGTCGTTTACTACCATGTTCCATAAAAGAGGCGAAAGGACTCCACCTTGGGGAGTGCCTCGATTCACCAATCTGGTGGTAGTAAAACTTCTCATGTTAGAAATTATTGTCCTGCTTTTGAGCATGAGACTTATAAGATCTATGAGTGACTTCTCTAATTCCAGCTTATCCATTGATGTTGGTAACTGACGTTGTTGAAAGCTCCTTCAATATATAGGAACGCTACCAGGTTATATTCTTTGTATTCGAGGGAATGTTCAATAGTACGTACCAGCGAGTGAAGTGCTGATTCTACTGATTTTCCCTTAGAGTAAGCATGTTGAGCTGTGGAAATAAGACACGGTTTTAAATTATGTCTGATATAAATTTCAATCAATCTTTCCAAGGTTTTAAGAAGGAAGGATGATAGGCTGATTGGTCGTAGATCTTTAGGGTTAACGTGTGAGGGTTTCCCTGCTTTGGGAATGAAGACTACTTTTGTAATTCTCCAGGCTTTGGGAATATATCTCAACCTTACACAGCTTGTCAGAATTATTTCCAATGGTGAAATAATCATGTCTGAGCATTTGTATATCAATGAAATTCTTTATTCCTGTGAAAGTACGTTGGATGGCATTATGTATGGAATCCTTTTCTTTTGCATGGATACAATGGGCACATTTGCAGAAGTCCAGATACTGAACTCAATTTACGACGGTTTTCAAGCATAAATGGACCGATACTGTTGCAATTTCACGTTCTATTTTCGTACGAAGTTCATCAATCGATGAACTTGTTGGCATAGACCATAGACTTGACGTAGCCCTAAAGGACATAGTCTTAATGGCGTCAAATCGCAAAACCAAAGCGGCCAAGTGACTGGATAATTTCGTGAGATAACGTGGAACATTCGCTGTGTGGCTTGTGACGCCACCGTCCTGTTAGAACCACATGTCTTCCAAGTCCTATCATCCAATTGGAGCCGAAAATATTCGGTTATCAATAAACGGTAGCAATCCTCATTCACAGTAAAGTACCGGTCTTGATTATCAACGAAGAAGTACGGCCCAATAACGCCGCTGGCCCATAAACCACACCAAAGCGTAATTTGTTCGGGATGTAATGATGACTCATGGAGTATGTGAAATGAGCTCATCGCTGAAGATGATTTTTCTATGAAAATCCGAATCATTTTCATGTTGTAGGACATCCCATTTCACAAAAATACGACGCTTCTATTGGTCAAGCGGCTTGAGTTCTTGCACTTATTTAATCTTGTAAGGATGTAGGTCAAGATTTGTTTGTTTGATTTGATGTCCAACGCTTGAGAACGACATGCGGGAGGAAAATTTGGGCTTTCTGCAACTGAAGCCCCAGCGTCAGCAATATTTTCGACACTGCGGGCACTTTTTGTCTTACTGGTATAGACAAATTTTTTCACTAGATGCTCAATTGTTGAACTGCTAGAACGATTATGAGACCATGAATCGAAGGTAGAGCTCCTAACGTTGAGGCCACTGACTCCGATTTTCGGTAGTTAATTTTAATAATTTCGACTAGTTGTCGCGTATATTTTTCATGAAATGGCAAACCTTATTGAGTAGAAATGTTAAAAAAGCGGCATTAAATTTGGCGTCGTTTATAGTCCCTGTTGATCCCGATCTGTTATCCTGCATTTCTTCTTTGTATGGGATATACTATTGGGCTGAAGTCCAGGTACTTCAAACGTATGGTACTGATTTAACGCTTAAGAGAAACAAGCGATATCTTGATTAGAACCACCTTCATGAGAAACAATACTTCCAAGATATTGAAAACTTTCTAATTTTTCTACTGGCTATTGAGCTATGTTAATTTGATATAGATTTTCCTTTGCTGAATATCTAAGTTCTGACCGTGTTGAATTTCACCTGTTCTTCTTTCTCTTTCTCTTCCCAATTTTTGTCATTTGATAGACCACCATTACCATACTGTGAGTAAGCAACCATTCATAATCTACTCTAAGGCGTTAAGATTTATCGTTGTTACGGCCGATTTGAATGTACACAATTCTTCATGGCTTCAACATTCGGGCCAGTCAACACCAGAAGGAGTGTGTGCTGAGATCTTCGCTGAGTTAAACCACCTAACTCAGCTGGTCAACGAGCCCACTCGAATATCGGACGTCGAAGGTCGAGCAGAAAACACTCTTGACTTGTTTCTTACCTCTGACCCTGATAAGTACACTTTTAGTGTTCTATCTCGTCTAGAAATCTGACCATTGTGTCATATCAGCAAATTTCTCGTCTAAAAACTCTCCAGTTAAAGAAAGAGCTCCTAAGAGAACCGTTTGGCAATACGAGAAAGCCAACTGGGACGGTCTCAATAATTACTTCAGGATCTTTAACTGGTCACTATGCGGATATGATCACAAGTTTGATTCTCCTGGGAATTAGAACTTTTATCGCGAATAGGGTTAAAAGCATCAGACCTAACGAAAAACGCATGGTTCGATGCGAGCTGTAAAGAGGTTATTAGGGCCAAGAAGGTAAGTTTCCGTTGTTTTAAAGCCAATCCAACTGAGGAAAACCGGAATAAGTTCAAGCAAGCCAGGAAGACCTACAACGCCCATATTCGACGGACCAAATTTTTACATGACCAAAAATTACGGAAAAAAATAGTGCAATGTCCCAAAGGCAGTACAAATTTTTGGTCATTTGTAAAAAATATGAGGAATTCTTCCTCTTCCTCGGTTCCTACGCTCGTTGTGAATGACACTCCATTTGTTAGCTCCTTAGAGAAAGCGAATCTCTTTGCTAGGCAGTTCGCCGCCAATTCAACACTGCCAGTGAGTGTTATGACTCCGCCTGTACTTGATCGAGTTAATGATTCTATGGGGCAAATCTGTTTTTGCACTCGTACTGTAGCGAGAGTCCTAAAAGATCTTAACATACATAAATCTGCTGGTCTGGATGGTATCCCCGCTATTGTTCTGAAGAGGTGTTCTTCATCGCTGGCAAAACCACTGCGTAAGCTTTTTCATCTATCCTACTCCTCAGGTCTCATCCCAAGCGGATGGAAAACCGCATGTGTCCAGCCTATTCCCAAAAAAGGCGAATCTTCCTCACCGTCTAATCAACCACTGATTGCACATGCGTCCCTTCTTTCCAAGGTCATGGAAACGCTGATTAATTATCAGCTCAAGAAATATCTTGAAGAACGGAAGCTTCTTAATGACCGACAGTATGGCTTTCGTAGCTATAGGTCCACTATTGATCTCATGGTTCATCTCACCGAACAGTGGAGCAAATCTTTACATCGTTTTGGAGAAAAAAAGATTATTGCACTAGATATTTCAAAAGCGTTTGATAGGGTTTGGCATCAGGCTCTCTTATCGAAAATGCGTGCTTTCGGTTTTCATGAATCCCTGCTTCATTGGATTAGTAATTACCTTTTAAATCGTTCAATACAAGTTGTATTGGATGGATTTAAGTCTGAAAACCACAAATAAAATGCTCATGTGCCCCAGGGCTCTGTTCTATCTCCAACACTCTTTCTATTTTTATTAATGATCTCCTGTCTGCAACATCAAATCCAATACATACGAGTAGTTTCGCTGACGATAGTACTCTTAGCTTTACATATTCGTTTTCAGATTCACACCCCTACACCCCTCTTCTTCGGATGTGGAACTGCAACGACAAAATATGATAAGCTCATTAAATTCCGACCTAAACGGCATAACAGTACAATGGGGAATAAGAAACCACGTGAAATTTAATGCTTCGAAAACTCAATGCTGTCTTGTATTGTTAAAGCGAAATATACCCCCCCTTCCATTATCCATAAATAGCACTTGCATCGAGGAAACTGAACATCCCGACATTCTTGGTATGTGTATCACCAACCACCTTTTGTGGAACGATCACATATGCGATGTCTTCAAAAATGCAGCAAGATATTTTGGTTTTCTCCCCCTCTGATTACGCTAATATTTACAAGCCTTATATACGTCCAAAGTATAACTCCCATATCTGGGCTGGTGCTCCTGCAACTTACGTAAGCCTCTTGGACAGTATTGAACGTAGAGCATTTAGATTGATTGGTGATATTACCATCATAAGATCATTTACGTCACTTGAACATCGTCGAAATGTTTCTTGTCTTACCCTTTTTTACCGTTATTTTAATGGTTTATGCTCTAGAGAAATAGCAAGCTGCATTCCTCCTCTTAAAAAGTTCAACTGTAATACTCGCGCTTCTAGGAATGCTCATCAATATACCCTCGAGCCCATCTTCGGTCGTACTGTCAAGTACAGAGATTCGTTCTTTAGCCGCACTATGCGAATGTGGAATGCCTTGCCACACTCTGTCTTTCCCTGCTATTGCAATATTCAGAAATTCAAAACCAATGTGCACCGACATCTCCTTTCAACCCCTCTCTCCCTTTCCTAGTGCTCACACTGTGTCTGCATAATAAGGGTAATATATCCCTTTGAGTGTGCGCTTATTATACAAAAAAAAAAAAAAAAACAAAACAAAAAAATCAGCTATGTTATTTAAGCCTATCTTATTCTTACGTCCTGTCTAAATTAATTTTGGACCTCAAACTTACCTTGACAACCTAGTTTCGTTTCAAACGTGACATCTTATCTTTGATAATCCCCCTTCTTTAAACCATTGAACAGCAGGTGTAGTTGTGAAAGATATTCATCACATTGCTTGATGATGACTTCCATGGAACTGATGTGATCAATTCGGTAAATTTAAGCCCGTTATCCCACTTTGTCAGTATCAAGTATCGCTCTAGGTGTTATCGTATGCGTTCGAAAAAAATAACTTTTCTAGTGTAATGACATCATTAAATCTCCTTTTTTGGGGAACTTGACAATCGTTTGGTGCTTCCATTTCGTTCTCAATGACAAAATCCAAACTTTATACTGATTTCATGAAACATATATAAATAATGAAAATACTTGAACTTTCCTCTGACACCCAATAGATAGGTCATCAAGCTTAAAAGCTGATACCTAGTTCCTAGGTGTTCTGCGAAAACCGGCATGGAAAGTAACGAAAAAACTATAGCTTTTCTGAAATAGAAAAAGCAGATTTATTCTAATAACATTTTAAACAGAAAACGTCAAAACGTCAGACAGTTTTTGCTTCTTCGAAAAGTTGAATAGATTTTCATAAATTAATACGAAATAATAAATGAAAATATACAATTGAAAGTTAATTTTGATAAGTATGCTTTATGTATATTGATAACTACTGCATATAAGACACCTGACATATTTGTACCTGTCAAATTGACATCTGACAAATAAACTTTCTTTATGGAAATTGTCATTTGATATTGATATTTTAATATTTCCTTCCTAAAATAGCAGAAACAAATAATCCAAACTAAGAAGATTTCATCAATATGCTTTTAGCTATCAAGATTAAAGCTTTTATCATCCCACCATTTTATATCTATATATAATTTATTTAACCTCAACAGCTCTATATGGAGGTACATGAGTACTCTATACCAAAACTAAACTAAATATTGGTATAACGCTATATACATATATTCACAACAAAGCCATCATATCCCTTCCCTTTCCCTAAGGATACGTTTGAATATGCGGGACAAAAATATGAATTTTCCATTTTGCAATCTTCGTTTGACAGCTCAACTGTCATTCCGTTTAACCAAAAGTAATAGAGTTTGCATAAGGTTCACGTCTTTGCTTGTCCAAAAATATCCACATTTATAATATGAAACATGCTGCTGTGGGACAAGACTTTTTTTTGGCTAGGATTGTACATATCTCTACTTATAAGCAAAGACCTCTACAAGGGCTATACAGAGAGGTCTGCACCTTAAAAAAAATAAAAGAAAACAAACTATAAATATACTTTTCTTGGCATCATCTTAAGACATTTGAAATTATTTCAAGCATAAAACCGGGATTCATGCATCTTTTTTCCCTCTCCCATTCGTGTCGTGTGCCCATATTTCATTTTATACGTACGTATATGCACAATGTACCGTTATACCGTGTTTGTTGTGCCCTTTCCTTCTATGTAGTACAGGATATAAGGTTAGGTATCGTACAGGAGGAGTCGGGTATATAGAACATCAAGGTCCCTTTTGCCATTCAGTTAAGTCCCAATTCGTATTTGCGCTCAGTCAACGAAGCGTAACGAAACAGTGGGCAAACATGACGGAAAAAAACTTTTCTTTTGCAATGTGTGTGTTTATCTTTCGCTTCTCAGATGCGATGCGACGAGACGCGACAGTCATATTGGGAAGGATGAAAGGTTCAAAAAAATGCGGGGGTTTTAGGTCTTTGGCATTTGCCATTCAAAGGTGATTTTAAAAGTCGCGAAATGAAAAAGATCATCGGATTTATTTTTTTTTCCTTATTTTATTTCTCATCGCATCACAGCGAGGAGCTTGGGGGCTGAAATATGTGCTTACTTTTGCTCTACTCTTTTTTGTTGTATAGGAGATATAAGGATATTTGGTGATGGGGGTTGACAAAAATGAAAAACAAATATTTGAAGATGCAGAAATCTAAAAATTCTTTGAGATGAAGGAGTTTTATTTCCATTTTAAGACGATTTTAAGTCCTTCAAACATTAACATACATATATCGGATTGAGATTGATGTTTAATTGAGAAAGAAGGAGTTGTTGTCAATAAATATGTACATGTATGTTAATATTATTAGTTCCTATGACGGTAGACATTTTTGAAGATGATGCGGTGTATGCCAATTTATCTAATCCATAATTTACTTTGATTTGATGGATAACAGACTAAACTTTTTGAACAGGACTTAAAATATTTATACAACATAACGGCGGTTAGTTATTTCTGCAAATTGCATCGATTTCTGCAAAAAATAGTCATTTAGAGCACATAAAGGTTTCATTCAGTTGAAATTTGACACCCTTATCTACACAATACGTACCTAATGTATAGCTATATCATGGTCTGTCCATATTATCTGTGGTTTTAAGAAATGCTGGTTTGTTCGTATAGACCAATGACTTAATGTCTTCGATTTTTAGTTGATACATTTTTGGAAACACAAGTCAGTAAGGATCTATAGCGCTTCTTTCTTATTTAAAAAAAAACATAGGTACCGATAACGCCCTAACAAAAATAGGGCAAAAAAAAGATTTAAATACATAATGAAGATTCGCTAATAGCTTGAGAGTTAACTTCGATCCATTTCGGACAATTTTACTTACTGTCGAAGTTCAGTCAAAAATGAGCTTCATCATAGACACAGTGCTCTATGAACTTCACGAAATGATTTATTTTCAAAGTAAATGTACACAATTTGAAAGCATTGTTCCGGCGTTAAAATTGTGTGGTGAATTTCCAAACCTAACAGAGCAAAAATATCAACCCAATCTTAATTCTTTTTTTTTCTATCCAGTAAAGATCTTTGTCGAATGAGAAATGTTATCCGAAATAGGGTAGGATCTATAAAACCCAAAGAAAACTCATACTTTGATTTGAGTTTCTGAATTAAAAAAGCCAACTTCACTGAGAAAAACTGGAATAAGTTCAAACAAGCTGGAAAGATTTGAAAAGGGCATTTTTGAAGCATTAAATTATTGCATAACAAACAATTGCGTCAAAAAAAACTTCAATGTCCCGATAGATGACATTTTCAGGAATTTTTAAAACGTCACCGTCGGCTTCTAAGCTCGTTTCCAATGACACTTCTCTTGTAAGTTGATTGATAAAGGCAATTTGGTTGCAGAACAAGAACAGTTTTTCTATTTATTGGATGCTGCCAATTAGCGACATGACTCCTCATGTAACTGAAAGCGTTACGCTGGCAAAACCACTGCTTAAGCTTTTTATTCATCCGGAAAACAGGCTTGTCACTAAAAAGTCTTCTTCACCCTGCTATCCTTGAATTGAAAATACGTCCCTTCTTTCTAAGGTCATAGAAACCTTGACCAATTTTCAGCTAAAGACATATCTTTAAGAACAAAAGCTTCTCATTGACCAGCAGTATGAATTTCATGACAATAGGTGAAATTAGGGTGTGCCTACAATTTTTTTTTAATTTTCCGAACAAAAAACCTCTCAAAACTTGCGTAATTAGACCTAGATTACCAAAATATATAAAAAAAAAAAAGAATATTTAAATTTGTCTAGGGGGTTGTACCGACCCTCAAAATTTTGACAAACTCATATTTGTATGCTTTTTTTCCCTTCCTTAATTTCGGTTCCTGAGCTACTATTTATTATAAAATATTAACTTTTTGATCTTATTAGGCTTAGAACATATTTGACGTTTTGATTTGCATGCAACAATACGTTTCCAGCGGTTTCAAATTTATAAGCTTTTAAGCTAAAAATACTCCCAATAGGTGACCAAAATTGAATTTTTTTAACTTTTGGGGCATACGGCTTTTATCATCATTTTCCTGGAACTTATAACATTTGCTTTATAAATCTGACACGATTTGAGTTAAATATTCTATACCTATCCGATTTTGAAGACAAATTTGAGGCCTACCTGCACAAATGACTTAATTTATTAATGTTCTAGTTTAGTTTAGTTTAGACGTTGCACCTTGCAAATGCACTTCATTTGAAACTTATTCAAGTTCCCATCCATAATAGAAGATTTTTGTTGGATCAAAGAAATGAAATGGAGATGCAAAAAAATGGTCTACGCAGAAAACAGATATTGTCTCAGGAAACTGCAATGAAGAGTTGGTGCGTGAATCTTCCCCAAAAACACATTCGGTAACAGAGGCATCCCAATAAACCACCTTTGACAGAGGCACCATCGACTTCAAGAGCTTATCGCAATAGATTGATGTTGCCAACAGTTGCCAAGGTATGTGATCGATACGGTTTATCAACGCGATCTGCTGCTGCTGTCGCTTCTGCTGTTTTGGCTGATGTCGGCTTGGTTTCTTCCAAAGATTCAACTCTTGTTACATCCACCGAGCTGTATCGAAATAACGTAAAGAAGCTTTAGAAGATATTGAAGGTCATGTTATAAAAAGCATTTACTTTGATGGAAGAAAGGACAAGACCCTGATAAATCAGAAAATAGGGGCCGTTATCACCGTAAGGAAATTTTTGAAGAACACATCTCGATTATGGAAGAACCTGGATCAATTTACTTGGGACACACAACACCAGGTCGTGGCACCGCAATAAGGATTTTTGCTTCCATCACAACATTTTTAGAGAGTCAAGGTTAGAATTTAGATGACGTTTATTGCATTGGATGTGACGGAACTGCAACTAACACTGGTTGGAAGGGAGGCGTCATTCAATATTTAGAGGAGTTTTTGAAAAGACCGCTGCAATGCTTAACGCAAATGAGTTACCTCTTCGTCATTTATTCTTGACATAAGATGGTTGCACTTCGGGTCCTAGAGAATATTCTGGACCTATTGGGAAATAATATAAGCTGATTGCGAAAGTAAGACCACAGTGAGCTTTTGTGCAGTGGCTGATAATATGCCTGACTTGCCGAATCTGCTGGTTTCTGTTCTCCTGAGTTGGCAAACCGTCAACCTGGAAAAATGGTGCGCTCGAGATAGCGTACTTCAGCTCATCGCATACTGAGACTTTATGTTAGTACTCTTTGTCCATCAGAGAATTTGCTATTGCTTGTCAACTACGTCGTCAAAGTATACGCTCCAATTTGGTTCCGAATTAAGCGACAGGCGTCTTTTAAGGATGGAGCCAAACATATTTTCCAATTAATTATGTACTCGCGATATTTACCCGAAAATTTGAGATGTGTTGTGGATTCTGTTATAGAAAGAAATAACCGAGTATACAGAAATTATTTTGTGGAACGAATGTCAGGTAACATCACCCCCGGCCGGTTCTTCGACATATTTCTTTTAAAGAGCTTCACATCATGGCAAAGAAGAAGAGCTGGGAATTTGTTGACTTTCCCTGTCACACCCAATCTGTGGAAAGATGTGTTAAACTGGTAACAGAGGCATCACAAAGTGTAACTGACCCTACTTCTAGAGATGGCTATATTAAAAACAAGTTGAAATCTCGTGCAGAAATACCAAATTTTGGACACACAAATAGGTTTAAATTCTAAGGTTATGTCATTAATTAAAAACTATTTCTTGCTTATTTTGTTTTTATGTCATTTATTTCAATAATATTAATAATAAAATACGTTTAAAACTTAATTTGTTTTCTTTATCTGTGTCAAATTACGCAAATTGATAGCCCTTTTGATAGTGTAGCTCTCATACATCGACGGGACAATCTGTTGATCTCATGTTTTATCGCCCCAAACAGTGAAACAAATTGTTACATCGGTTTTGAGAAAGTAATACTATTCCGCTTTATATTTCAAAGTCATTTCGTATTGATGAAGGGTTAGAAATAACCTTTTGGAAAGTTTAATTTAAGTTGCATTAAACGGGTTCAAGTCCTTTATCCACAAAATAAACAATGGTGTGCTTCAGGGCGACGTTTTGTCTATGACACTCTTCCTATTTTTTATAAATTATCTTCTGTCTAAAACGTTTAACCCACTTAGTTATTTCTCTGATGACAGTTCCCTTAGCTTTACATAATTCGTTTTTAGATTCTCATCGTTGTTCTTCTGATGTCGACTACCAACAGCGTTCTTTTACTGAAAAATTTGCTTCTCTTGAACAACGCGCAAGTTGCATGGCAATCGTTTTTTTTATAGATATATCCAAAAACCAATGCTCTAGTTAAATTATCCAGTGGTATTCCTTCACTCAAATAATTCAACTGAAATACTGGTACTTCCAAGAATGCACATCAGTTTATCCTTGAACCCGATTATGGCACTTACTGTTTAGAATAGGGATTCTTTCATTAGCCGGACTTCACGAATGTGGAACGCTTTATCAGGCTCAATTTGGTCCTAGAGTTTGTAGTGGACTGGATCAGTTTTCTTTAGCAACGAGTAAAAAAACGAGTTCTTAGAAGTCGGTTGCCAACATATGATTTCAATATTTTTTTGGGAAGGTCCATATGAAATTTGTACTTAACTCCAAAGTGCAAAATCTAGGAATATAGTTGAGCATACTTGTTTTTTCTCAAATACCCGTTCTAAATCTAAACTTATGTTTTGGAATTAGTTTTTTTTGCTTCTATTATTTTCTTGAGCTTTCTTAATATCAGTTTTCCAAAAACTACTTTATCAATCCTTAATTACTTTCACTTCAAAATCTATTCTTCCTTTTTTTGTTTCTATATCAATAAGTTACTCTAGTGACAACTGTTAAGTCCGCATTTAAACATATCTCATCCGCAACTAGCTTCCGTTTCCGTCCTAACACCCGTTTTCGCATATTAAATAAAATATACTCTCTCTTTCTCACTTTGAGTCCCTAAACAAAACTGCTTAACTAAAAAAAATTAATCTCATAATTCATTGAGATAAGAACTGCGAAAATCATCGTTTTCATCGCCCGCAAAAAAACCCCAGATCCCTTCTCCAGCATTCCGATGATGACGATTGCACACCTCTTGCTGCTCTATCTCTATCTCTTGCTATGAAGAGTCTCCTTCATCAACTTACATCAGGCATAATACACCACAACGGATGTAATATCCAATTAAAGTCCCCCATTTTACGACTGTTTAATTGCCAGGATAACAGCCCGAGAGCCAATGCCATTCGAAATTATTCCACAGACAGATTTAATAGCTACGACGCCAGCCAGATTTTTGGCTTTATTTTAGGCGGCAAGCAGAAGCATTGAACACTAAGCGAAGCATAGTGTCAGAGCTAGCGACGACGCGTCGCTATAGAGGAAGCTTTTTGGTGATGTAAAAAAGGTCACTTTTTACAATTGCCCCGGGTTTTTATCTCGAAATCCCGATAATGAGAGCGCTTAACCCCCAAAACCAGCCGCCTTGCCTAGCCTCGACTCCCGCCTTTGGATGAATCTGAATAGTCAACACTGGTGTTGTTTATACCCTTTGCTTTGAGAGCCGTGAAAAACGGTCCATGCATCCGGATGCGGATGCTCTTTGTATACACGTCAGACTCACGCCGTCCATGCAGAGGCTTTACTATACCGTCCAACTTTATGTCCCTTTTCAAGGGAAGTCAACTGATGATAACCCCGGCAGGTATACATATTCTAGAAATGGGAATGTGGGGACACTGCTTAGAATAACAAACGAGTTTTTACTAGCCCACCTCAGTTATACATTTACTTCTATACTTTAGAGCCATATAAACAGAGACGTGGCGACGTGGCATGGCGAGGTGTGAAGAGGGGGGTAAAAGGGAGCCATACGTTAAAGAACGCATTTGATTCGATAAAAAAAATCTTCGTGTATTTTTTCAATGTCCCCTTTTTTTAAAATGTTCAGATCTGGTAAACTAGACACAAAATTAGGATAGAAAGGGAAGAAAAATTTGAAAATGTATGCGTAGGGGAAATTAAATTTCCTGTTTTAAAAGGCTCAGCGTTTCCGTTTTCAGGTGATGCGCGCTAAAGAGAAAGGTAGGCAGCGTTAACAGACAACGTAACGCGCTAAAGTTCGTGTGTTTACGTCGCGTCCTTGTCGTCATCATTATGAATGGATTTTCCATTTTCACCACTTCAGTTGAGGGATGTGAGTGTGTGTGTGTGTTTTTTTGTTAATGTCATGTTTGTCTGTTTTCCTGACTATTTGAGGTTATGTATTATCCTAGTTAGGAATGGTGTAATTTATGGACCTAAACTTAGGTACAAATTTCCATTCGTTGTCGTTGTCACTGGTTGCTAGAGTATGAGTGAATGTATACAACAACGGCGAGAATTAGTTAAACTGACCTTATGGTCATGTAAATAATGTTTAAAGTTTTAATTCATTAAACATTTAAAAAGGATTTTCTTCTGAAAAGTAAAATTGAATATTTGTTTTGTTTGTGATATAAAAATGGTCTTTAAAAGGTTAAACAAATTTTGAAATAGAAAAATGTATTGAATTTGAAAAACTGTTTTTTTTTTTCAATTCCAAAAAAATGTATGTCTTTATTTAAAAAAACTTGTCAAAAATTACTAAGGAGAGGCGATTTTTTAAAGTCGTATTTTTTTTTTAAATATTCAAATATTGAGAGGATTGAGATATTTCTAGGAATCAAATTTAATTCTTTTCCATTCTGTTTTTAAATCATATTTTCACCAAAAAATATTTTTTAACACTAGTTTTGTTACAAAATTATAATTTTTGAATGTAAAAATAGTGTCCTTTGTAAATTTAATAACAATTTAACGGATATTTTTAGGTGTATACATTTTTTGATTAGACAAAAAGAAACAATTTCAAATGATTTGAAATATAAAATATAAGTCAAAAGCAATAACTGGAAGATTCTTAGAAGCTATAACGATGTGTAAAAGTGTTTGCAGGGACTTGTTTGGTAATTTGTTTGGTAAATTAGACGTCGTAACTCTTGCAAAAGTTACAATAAAATGGAAAATATTTCTGGTTGTCTTCTGATAAAAAATCCATATATCTCCTAAGAATCTGGTCGATGAGAAATGAAAATACGATTTAGAACCCTTGCTCTTAACACCTACGTTGTTTAAAAAATGAATAGAAATGTGTACTACGTTTAGAACATTGCAGTATTTTTAATTTTTTTTTTAAGTTGAGATAACTGATTTAACTCAGCAAAGACCCCAACATACCTTCTATAACTATAAATGTAGAAAACAGCCTAATAATCTTTTTCTGCAGAACAAATATTCAAAGTTATCAAAAGAAGTTGCTGATCAGGTAACCTTGTGTAAAGAACACTTCTATTCTCAAAAATATGAAATAGCTAGAGGCGAGCTCAAAGAAGACTGGGACATCATTAATGAAATTTTTTCAAGGAATGTTTCTTTTGATTCACCCAATATTATTAACTATATGGACCAAGAAATTCACTCTCCACAAGGGTTGCCCTCGATACGCTTAAGAATGCTGGCTTAACAACCTTAAGCGTAAGTTTCTGTTCAAGACATTGTTTTAATAAAGAAAATGAGTCTCAGCACAGCTTATTATTTAAGCCTTTCGATTCTTATGAGCTATTAAAAATTATTAATTCCCTGGATAGCTCAAATTTTGCAAACCAAAACAGTTTTTCTAACAATTTTTTTTAAAATATCGCTTTTAATGTCGTTGATGTATTGGACCATATATTTAATAATTGTGTTTATTGTGGAATTTTTTCAAACAGCTTAAAAATGGCTGATGCTATACCAATTTTTAAGAAAGGAGATTCTAAAAATCTTAGTAATTATAGGCCAATATCTGTCCTTCCTGTTTTTTCTAAACTTTTTGAAAAAGTGATGAAAATCAGAAATGTTTCGTATTTGGATTAAGTTAACTTTTTTAAAAGAAATCAGTTTGGGTTCAGATCGGGCAGATCAACGGAAGACGCACATCTTCAATTTTGCAGCCAGATCTATACCAGTCTTAACAGTAGACAATTCACAGCTGCTATCTATATTGATATTACCAAGGCATTTGATACTATGAATCATGATCTGTTACTAATTAAACTTGAAAACCTGGGTTAAGAGGATTCATTATCAAATGGTTTTGTTCGTATCATAAGGGTAGAAAACAAAGAGTTAAAATAAGAGATTCGTTCAGTGGACCTTTAGATATAGATATTGGTGTTCCCCAAGGCTCGATTCTAGGTCACATTTTATTCTTGATATAAATAAATTCTATCTTCTGTTCTGTAACAGGTTTTGCTGATGATATTGGTTGAACATATTCAAATAATTTCATTGTAGACTTAATAGCTGATATTAATTACGATTTAGAGGTTCTTAGACATTAGTTCGATATGCATAAGCTTGTCATAAGCTAATGTTCTTTAATAAATCCTATTTTTCTGTTTCTCCCCTAAATTCATATTCCATAGCTCGGATTGTAAAAAGTTTTTTAGTAAGCAAAAATGTATATTCTCTACCCAACAGTGACCTGAGTTTCAATTTGAGTCTTAACTGCTCAAATTGCAATATGTTCTTGTTTGTTTGGGAGGTTCGTTTAACTATAATATGCAACCTTTATTGGTTGTACAGAAACATGTTCTTAGGATTATCTGGAAAGAAACGCCATGAGAATAGTTTTGAACTTTTCAAAGTTTCTTCCGCTTATGAACCTTTATTTTTATAAGGTCATACATTTTTTTTCTTTAGACGTGGTAACCTTCTTAATCAGAAATTAACTTCTTCCAGGCTTCGAAGTCAAGAAAGTTTTCTTGCTCAACCATTTTACAACAATCGTTGCTTTCTAAACTTTTACTCCTCAGTAACACCTATAATTTTTAACAAGCAACATCTTGAGATTCTAAGCTGGTAGCGGATGAGCAAGCCCTGGTTTAGTTTCGATCAAAAATATTCCCATCTTATTTCGTAATTTTGTTGCAATCAAAAACGTTTATTGCTGTTCCAGAAAGTGAAAGGCCATCGGGTTACATTTTAATTTTTTATCATAATAATGCTTAAGAAAAATCTAATATAACGTTTTCAAAAATTAAATTTAACAATTTGCAAACAAAAATTTGTTATTGATTATACATGTTCTGTAATTTTGTATAATATATCACTCAAATCATATTGGTATAAGACTTCTAACCCTCGTTCTCCATTCATCAATGTTATTGTTTTTCTAAACTGAGTACATCAATTCCAAAGTATCTATTGCGGAATCCTTCCAGAGTTAGAAAAACTCCCAAAAAATGGAACACGTCTTGACGTTCTATTTGATTGCAAAAATCACACTATAAAGAAAGGTCTGTACGATGAGGAATAAAGTTTAAGCTGAGGAGATCACTTCTGAGTTTAAAAGTTGTACTCATTTTGCGTATGGTGAGATTGGCCAAGAAGTATGTTTTTTTTCCAAAAAGTGGTTAACTTTACTGTATTAAGCTCAATATAATGATGATTCCGCTTCCTCAGCCTAACTGATCGTACATTCTGTATCCAATTTTTATCAACAATTTATCAAATTTTGAACTAAGCAAGGGACGGTTATCTTTAGTTCATATGGAAAAAGCTGTTGAGGAATCGTTCGCTATGCTCCTCTGGAATAAATTATGTGACTTGGCACAAATCTCGGAATTCTGTTTTCTCCCTTCTCTTTAATTCTTGAATTCTTGTCACATAGGTAATTAAAGTGTCCGTTTCTGTTTCTAGATGCATCACATATGTTGGGTGTCCTATTTAACAGTCTTAAGGAGGAACTTTTTCACTACGATCCGTAATTGCAGTTGCGTTTTTCGAAAATCTTTGTATTTAGCAATATGTGCAACGTCATTGTTCAAATAACAGCTTCTCCACACGTTACACATTTCCACGCTTAGCTTCCGCTACTTTTGCTCGGAGGTATCTGTCGAAATTCAAGTTTGAGGTAATCAATACGCATAAATACTTGTATTCCTGAACTATTTTTACGATTTCTCCTTGAAAAGTCGATTTTCCATTCTAGAGTACCTCCCTCCGCCGCTTCTAAATATCATTGTTTTGGAATTTGATAAACTAACTGATAAGGCTCCAGACTTTGCAATAGCCCTGCAGTTTATTCATCATCATCAACATTCCGTCTATAGATTCGGCCAGGATGACTTTATTGTCTATACGGCCTCCCACTAAGTTTAATATATCGTTTATGTATAGACTGAACAGTATCGCTCTTAACACGCGTCCTTGCTCAACTCCCATTGAGGTCTGAAACTCATCGGGAAATTTTTCCCATCCCACATTAGTGCCACGTTTTCTGGATAAATTGCTCGGATAACTTCAATTATTTTTTGTAGAGATTCCATAATTATAGAGTTTGGAGAAGAGAGATTTCCTAAGAATAACGTCAAATGTTTGTTATTCTTGTAGATTTAAACTTTATTTACTTCCTCCCTAAGTTTAAGTTATAAGTTACAAGCGATTTCAAATATTTGAACTCCAGAACAGTTTCAATTTTATCATCATGAGGCGTCAAATTTCCTTAGCTTGTTTTTCCGTTGGTGACTCTCAAAAATTATTCTCTTCGTTTTCCGACATTCTCAACCAGGAAGAATAATCACAGTTATCATCAAAGTAAAGTTAAAAAAGAGGCTGGGATGCGACCCACACCGACAACTTCCCATTCCGTCTGTCGATTTGACTCGCTTAAAAGTTTGTACTCGTATCAATTTTTACCAAATTTGCGTACTATTTTTGTAGATTTTATTTTTTATGAAAAACGGACTGTTGGATTTTTATATAAAAACTACTGAATATCGAAAACAATTTTTTCTGTGAAATAAAATAAGTTTAAAGCTAATATTTTTAATTTTTTGAAAAGCTATTTGAGTCGAAAAAAATTTTTTACCAAGTTTTAGTATTTTTTTTTGTTGTAAAAAACTGTCAATTCGGTTTTTTCTCAACATTTTTAAGAATGTTGAAAAAAATATGTCTTTCAAGATAAAACAAGTTTGAAGCCTAAATTTCAAGTTTTGCATTCGATATTCAATTTTTACCAACATTGAGTAATGTTTTTTATGAGTTTTTATTTTTTATAAAAAAACTGTCAATTCGATTTTTTTTCAAAGTTTTATCAGATGTCAAAAACATTATTCTTCGTTGCACAAAATTCTTTTGGAGATGAAATCATACTTTGGTCGCTAAAATTTTGGAGGTGACAAATTTTTTTGTTTTAGTTTTTTTTTTTTATTTATAAAAAACCGTTAAATCGATATATTTTAAAAAAAATACTTCTTTGATATCACGTTAAAATATATTATATAAAATTTAATTCAAGTCTCTATCGTTTTTGGTTCGTAAGATATTAAGAGTTAACCAAAATGTTCACTTTTTTTAAACTGCTATGGTAAAAAAACCACACACGCAATTTTCTAGAGAGCCCTTTCTGCATCTTTCTGCTTTTTATATGTATAACACAATTTATTTGAAACCGATATCTCTTCTGGTTCTTGAGCTATGGACGACGACAAAACCGTCGCAAACGTACTGACGTACGAACGTACAGACGCACCCATAGACATCTTTCTAAAAATCTTTTATTTCGAATCTAGGGACCTTGAAACGTCGAGAAATGTCAAAATTTTCAATTTGACAAATCGGGCCCATTACAATTACTTACTATGGGAAGTTAAAAAGTAAAGGGTTCAGAATGCACCCTTGTGGAACACCTGTAAATATTGCGAATAAGTCTGACAAACTTGACCCATCCCAAACTGCTGCACTTGATGGCACCAGGAAATTGCAATACAGCAAAAAAAAATACATACTCCAATTGATGGCAATTTGTATATCAGAGCCTATCTGTTTACCGTTTCAAATGCAGCTTATCAAGTCAACAAAACAAACGTAGAGTTTATTTTTTTTGTTAAGCAATGCTACTCATATATTGTTCTCCCAAATATCCTCCTTAGTGCGTTGGTCATAGAAGTTCCTTATTAGTTTTCTGTTGGGTTTGGATATCCTTTTTTGTATATTGCAAAATTATGGGCTTAAGTGAAATGAAGATTTTGAGTTGTTCGTTACTGTTTTTGGAAAATTCAACTAGAATCTTTTTTCGTTTCTTAGACTAGAGAAAACGTTTCAGAAATGTATTTCTGTTTTCGAAATTAAATTTTTTAAATATTTCTAAAACGGTTTTTTAAACGTTTCTGAAATGTTTCAAAAATGTTTCTTTGCCTTAGAAACACAAATTCTAGAATAGGTTCAAACATTTACTCAGATACATGTATGTTTAAAAGTACTTACAACGCCTTGTTTACATTTCTTATTTGATGCGTAAAGAACCTGCATTGCAATAATTTGGAAAACAATTGCATTTAAGTGTCAAACATTTTAAAATCATAATGTGAAGCTTTTCGTCGGGGTTCGTTAAAAAATGAAAATTTCTAAATAGTTGTTTGGAAGAAGTGTGAATAGTTTTCGGAATCTCTCAGACTTCATAAGAACATAAAATTAGTCACTTCAAAAATATACTTTGCTAACACCGATTTTCTCTGTGATACAAAGAGGCGTATACTTAGTTTTTATTATTCATTGAAGTCTTAAAACTTTCTGCATAAAACTACACGAACATTTCAATGCGTCCAAAACATGAAATGTTCAAAAACTTGATTGGAGATGTACCATATTTTTTTGTTTTACTGATACGTAGTTGCTAACTTGTGTAATTCATCAATAAATACTAAAAAAACATCGATTGAGTTTTTACCATCATGTCATCACCTGAAGTCTACTTTGAAAACAAATTCATCAATAGGTATATCACCACAGACATACAAAACCTTTCATCGATTAATAAAAATAAAAATTCCACAAAAATTTGGGTTGTCCCAAATTGAAAAAAAAAAATGAATTCAATAAAGTTGGAACATTTTACACAATTTGAACCTTTTATGGAACATCATGTGTCCTGTGCACAAAAGTAAATTTAATTATAATGCAACTTGACCCTATGTACATTTGAGGCATAATTGCATAACATGCATAGTGAATGAACTATGGTAACCCAATCGTATGTATTTTAAACCATAGGGACAGGGAGAGTACTATATGAGATAATGTCCTTGAAAAAAAATATCTATCCTCTTGGTTGCATCCACCTACATCCACATGTATTCACATAGATACAAAACCTACCTATGTATAGATATACAACTTCAATTTAGTATAATTCCCTAAATTGAAAGCAATTCGCTATTCAAATAAACGATAACTCCCAGAGCCGCCAAACCGCCGCTACCACCACGCTGCGCAGCTCATCCAGGACGACAATGACGCCGCCAACAACATCTAACGACAACTACGACAACATTTGATGAAAAAGGATTAGAAAAAAAAGCAAACATTAAAAAAAATCCTTCTGCAATTGACACCGCACAAATTGAAATCGCTAGTTGTCGGAAATCTAATTTTGAGCAGTCAATTTCAAAATCTCTGCTGTTGCGCTGTTGTACGTTTTATGATGTCGATGCAATTCTGGCGCCATTTTTCATGAACTTTTATATGATTTTCGTGAATTCTCAATCTATAAAAAAAATATCATCACGGCAGTTCTCCTGTTTTGTATTCAAATGTTGATAGATACTGCTAGTCAAAGATAAACATACATACATAGTTACGAGTTTAAAGCAATTTAAGAATTTGTTCCACGATTATCATGGGAGAGCTTTGATGGACACCAAGTATTCACAAAATAGCCTCAATCACCTATACTGATAGCTCGTCTGATAGTTTAAAATGGATATTTATTAAAATCCACTGATGCACACTAAGGCGCATTTCTTTTAAGACATCATTTAATACTTTTATTTTCGTTATATTAAATGTTTTTTCTTCGTCAAATGTTATTAAGGCAGTAATAAATTTTGTTCAGACAAAAATTATTGAAATCGGTTCATTAGTTCTTGAGGAAACATGAAAACAAAATAACAGTTCTATATTCCTTCTAGAACAATACAAAAATATTTTTTTCTTGAAAAGAAGCCAAGTTAAGAAAAAATAATTTAGAGAAAATTTCATAAAAAATCCATCGGTTCGTTTATGAGAATATTTGAATCTTCGATATTTTACAAAAAACATAATTACGTACTAGTATATGGGGAGTACTGATATTTTAAGTCTTAACAAAATTTAAGAAACGCCTAAAGTGAATCTGCTTTAAAACTCAACTTCCGACCTCGAACTGTTGTAGGGGATAGGAAGACTTATGGACTGAATCAGGTTTTTTTTTTTACTTTTCTGCATACGAAATGTCATTTTCGATTAAAATCAAGTGTTCGATTTTTTAACGAATACAATACTTCCCATATAATTCCAAAATGTCCCAAGTAAAAAGAAATTAGAGAACTGATTTGAAATGTTTGCCAAACCAAATAGTATTTTTTTTTTATTTTTAGAAGTGCTTTGAGCGTTTAAATTATTACAAATTATAAATTTAACTACATTTTGTACATGTGTGGAATTTCTAACACTAGAAAAACAAATTTTGTGAGTATTTAATTTTTGCAGCTGATCAAAAATTTCAAAATAACACATCATCCACTCATGTTTTTTATATCGCAGTCCAAATCTGGACAAAAATTAAACTTTTAACGAATTTGATGCTCTGTCTGACTCCATTCAAAGAATTGTTGCCCATTATCCCCACACTGAAATCGTCATTGCGGGTGATTTCAATGTACACAATTCTTCTTGGCTTCGTTATTCTAGCCAGTCAACACCGGAAGGAAGGTATGTTGAGATCTTTGCTGGGTTAAATCAATTAACTCAGCTTGTCGATGAGCCAACTCGAATCCCTGCAGGTTAATCCGCCAACACCCTAGACTTGTTTCTTAACTCTGACCCTAATAAATACACAATCAGTGTATTACCGCCTCTAGGCACATCAGACCATTGTATCGTATCTACCAAATTCTCATGTCAAAAAAAAACCCAGGCAATATAAGAAAGCCAACTGCGACGGTCTCATTGAATTCTTCAGGAACTTAAACTTTTCACTATGCTTCCCCGATAGTGACGTAGATTACAGCGCAAAAATGGTAACAAATTTAATTCTTTGTGGAATTAGAAATTTTATCCCGAATAGGGTAAAACCCAAAGAGAACTCAAGGTTTGATTCGAGCTGTAAAGAGGTTATTAGGTTCAGAGATGTAAGTTTCCGTTGTTACAAAGCCAATCCGACTGAGGAAAACCGGAATAAGTTCAAACAAGCTAGAAAGACATGTAATGGTCATATTCGTCGAACCAAATTTTTGCATGATCAGAAATTAAGGCAAAAAATACTACAATGTCCCAAAGTTAGTAAACATTTCTGGTCATTTGTAAAAAAACCTACGAAACACCACGTCATCCTCGGTTCCAACGATCGTCCACAATGACACTTCCTATGTAAGATCGATTGATCAAGCCAATTTGCTTACAGCACAT
>NW_026605546.1:0-38425 GCF_945859685.1 Eupeodes corollae | reverse complement strand
GGTGTGGCTGTGTGGCTTAATGTCATACCTCTTCGAAATGATTGGCAGTTATTTGCAGTATCTGCAACGTAGTAAAATAAAGATGTTGGACACTTTCTGGGTGAATGTCCAATTCCAAAGAAAAAAAGAGGCTGGGATGTGACTAACACTGATAACTTCCAATCCCGTCTGTTTATATGTTGGGTTAAGAAAGTTGTCAGTTAAATTATTCCTAAAAATTTTAAAAATTACCAACAATTTATTTACAAATTGGATGAAAGAAATTAATTTGAGAGATATCAAGAACCGAACATCAATTTTTACCAAATTTACGCACTATTTTTTGAAGATTTTATTGTTTTATGAAAAAACCGACTGTTGAAAAAAGCTATTTGAGTCGAAAGTAAATGTTTACCAAGTTTTAGTATTTTATTTTTTTTTAGGTTATTATTTTTTGTAAAAAAAATGTTGATTCGATTTTTCTCAAAATGTTATTAAATGTTGACAACAATATATTTTGAAAGATAAAACTTGTTGAAAGCCAATATCTCAAAGTTTTTAAAAGTTATCTGAGTCGAAAATCAATTTTTAAAAACTTTTATTCTTTTTTTTGTTTAGGTTTTTATTTTTTGTAAAACAACTATCGATTCGATCTTCCGAATGCTGAAAACAGTATTTCTTATAAGATAAAATCAGTTGGAAGTCATAATCTTAAATTTTTATAAAGATATTTGAGTCGAAAATCAATATTTACCAACTCTTATTAATGTTTTTTTTTTTAAGTTTTTGTTTTTTATAAAAAAACTGTGGATTTTCTTTTCTCAATATTTTACCAAATGTTAAATACGTTTTTTTTTTCGTTGCATAAAATTGTTTTAGAGATAAAATCATTTTTTGTTCGTAAAATTTTAGTGGTGACAAATATTTTACCAGGGGTGGAATCGGCCAAGGTGATTGTTGACTATCAATTTTTTGATAGCCAAATGGAGTATCATTTTCATTCTGTCTGTGTTAGATGATTCAACTCTATTCAATTCGATTGAACAATTTCAGATTCAAATTTGTTCTTGTTCTAAATGTTGTTCACATCACTAGCTCGACGCAACATCTCAAATGTCTCAGCCAGTTTCACTATTTCCAGATGACGAGTTGCTTCAAGAGGACCCACATTTTTAATTTTCTGAACTGTGACCGTAGGATTTAAGATTTGTATAATAAATTTTAACTAATTGGTTTAAGGGTGTTTTTTTCAAGATTTAGCAATGGCCTACTTTGTACATGTCAATTGTTTAATATGACAACTCTTAAAGTGACTGTTTGCTAAATTTAACTTTTCATTGGAAAACCACTTATTTTTTTATTCATCAGCCAGGAACTAATATATTTTTATGAGTGAACAAAATTGTGTGAAAATTAAACAAATGTCCATTTTTAACATATTGAAAGGTCTTTCTATGGGTGAAAATACGAATCATAAATATTTCAACAGTTATTATTACTAATGCCAACCATACCATAAAATCATAGAACTTATTGATACAATGCAACATGCACCAATAATAAATCACTGAAAGTGAATCACGCCAGAAAGTATTAAGTTACTGAGAAAAAAACAAAATTACCCAACAGAATCACAAATAAAAAATACTATATTTGTAATAAAAGGCTTAGCTCCTTGTGATTTAATTGAATTAATCCCATAACCAAACTTCTGCGTTCATATACCTTGTAACTTGTAACCTTCAATATAAAGAATACACGTATCAAATATCATCCCTCAATGGGCTTATAAAATAATAATCACAAAAATCATCCTCCCTTATCATTGCAAATATTATTAATAACATTATGAATAGAGCTTAACCATCAGTAACAGACAGAGTAATCTGTGCCATATCCACCCTCCTCTAAATAAAGAATTTATTGAAGTTTACCAATTTATTCCCTTTTTATATGAGTTCAGAATTCTCTGACACTCTCGTTCATACTAAAAAGCATCATCATATCATAACTAAATATTATTTTGTGGTTTTTAAACGTTCCCCTTGGGATGTCTATACATTTGGCCTCACTTCCTGAATTCCATTCACATCCTGTCAGAAAAGGGTGCGCCACAAAACATATTGAAAACGATATATCGCATCAGTATACTAAATAAAAAGGATGCGGCGGCGGCGGTGGTGGCAGCGATGGGTTGTTTATGGTATGTCCATGTCCATATTCGATTATGACAGAGGGTTGTTCTTCAGCAGTAGTACGAAAAAACATAATGATGCCCTCTAATGATCACAGCCTCAGAGGATAAAAGACTGACAATGGTACAGCATAGCAAAAAAATACGTTCCCAACGATTATACCACCAGTACATGATGTAATCCCTTTCTGGGCTGATGCTTTGTATGGAATAAATTTATTCATTGCAACAAAATGATCTCTCGTCCTTCTAACTTCTACTTGTTTGCTTTCTCATGTCCTTTTTTTCTCGAATGAATAAAATGATTATAGTGAACGTCGTCGGTCGTTTCGTTAGCAAAGTATTGTCACACGACTCGAATGAGGCACCAAATTTGCATACATATTGCATATAGTCAGCAACACACACCAGTACACCAGTTTTTAATTAAAAATTTATCACTATACGATGTCGGAAGGATGCTGCTGAGTATAGAGAGTATAGAGACCACTTTTAAAGAGACGAATCGCACCCTAAAAAGTATTATAATTTAATAACCGACGAACGATGATGAGGTGTAGCTTTTCTTTATGATAAATGGGTTTTTGATGCAACAGCAGCAAAAGCAGCAACAGCAACAACAAAGTACCACCATCAAGGATATCTCTCTGCTTTTATGGGACTAATTTTAATTTGATTCGGTTTTTATTGCAAAGGATATTTGCATATTATTATACACGTTTTTATTGCTTGACGTTCATATAACGAGTAATACAGTTTGTGTGTGTGGGAAGAAAGAGGAGCGACCTTTCACCTCTTTTATTTTGTTCGTGGATAATTTTATTGTCGTGCATATATGTACTCAAAGTAAACAATAACAATAATAATAATAACAAAACAGAAGCCATTATCAAAATTTAATTTTAATTTCTCGTTTATTGCTGTACACAGGGCACTTTTACCTGCGGAGGTTATATGGTGATGAGAGAGGGTTTGTCACACCCGAAAGCAAGTGGCAATGGCAATAAAACAATTTCTTTACGCTCATAAAAAACATTCTTATGTAGATATTTTTCTTTTAAGGGAAAGGTATATGATCTAATGATTGAGCAATTATGAACAGAATCGGACACCTGCTTTTTATTTCAGGTAGAAGATACATAATTGGAAAGTGACGTAAGTCAAATTTTTATGAGTTTTCAGAAGAAAAAGAAATGCAATAAGAAAGTTCTTGAGTTGTTAACCATTAAACTAAAGAGACTCTTTTGTCATTACTACTTCATAATTGTATATTTTTTCTGTACTAGTTTAGTATTATTTTATTTTTAATAAAAGTTGCAGTTTTAACAACAAAGGCCTGGAATGTATAACCAAACCTATAATATATACATATATTTTTTGTGGCGGACACAGCCTCTTATGAATAAGTTTATATGAAACATATTATTAAATTGATTATTTCAAAAGGTGGTTACATTTAAAGGGTCATTTTTGATTTTGAATAAATCACAATATATTTAAAAACTATTGTCAATTCTTTAAATTATGATAATATTGGTATGGTTCAATTATGAATAGCGCAAAATATCTGCCAAATGGCCGCCACGACCTCGCGGAACATCTCCATCCGATGGTTAAAATGTTTGATGACAGTGGCGGCATATATTATTTTGTTTTAATTTTGTTTATCAAGCAGATTATTATAATATAGTTAACAAATAAAATATAATTTTACAGACTACAGAAACAAAGTTCTTAGCCTGAGCAATAAAGAAGTGAAATATGTATAAATAAATATATCTAATTATGTAAGGCTAAACTTGAACCACCAGTGTAGGAGTTTAGTTAATAAATAAGTTATAATAAATATTTTTTTACAAGATTCTTGAGTTTGTAAGGAAAAGAAGTCAACATGATTACAAATGATATTCTCTAATCCATCGAGTTAAGGGGTCATTAAAACCATAGTTTACTCTATGAAAGGATTCATGAAATAGAATTACGGAGCATATATAACGACTAAGGACAAAAGTAAAGGGCAGTTTATACTCGTATGAGAATTGAGAAGTGATAATATCACGTATGAAGACCACTGAAAAATACTGACGGCAAATATCAAGTGGTGTTAAACCAATCAGTTTACTTCTGGTTTCATAAGTAGGCATTTCAATGTTCCATTTCAGTCGTTGAACTAAAATTCGCGAAATTTTTTCTGAATCCTTTCAATCCTTAAACAGTGAGTTTTATAAAAAGAATTCCAAATTACTGAGCAGTATTCTAGGGAAGATCTCACATAAGCATAAAATAATGACCGAAAGTTAAATGGATCTTTAAACTCTTTTGAGTTGCGAACCACAAACCCTAGCATAGTATTTGCTTTAGCAACCACATAATCAATGTGGGAGTTGAAATTTAGTTTGTGATCAAATATTACACATAGGTGTTTCTTTTTTCTAAACTTATTAAGTTGTGTTTCATTTATTTCGTATTCAAAACAAATTGGACAAAGACTACGAGAGAAAGATAAACCCATTTTCGAGATTTCTGTGATTTGGTTACAAAAAATAGCTAGGTTTGTTGTAGTGGTTCTTCGAGCTGTAAATCCTGCTGAGATGGCGCAATCGTTTCTTTAAGAATAAAGGTTAGTTTTTCATGAACTATTTTCCTAAGCATTTTGGGAATCGTAGACAATTTACTTATAACACTGTAATTAGGAACGTCCTGTTTAGAGCCAGATTTATGGATAGGAATAATATAGGAAATTGTCCAATCGTCAAGAAAAAGGCCCTTTTCGAGGGAAACATCGAACAGTAGAGGTAGTGGCCGTGAAAGAGCACTAGTTTTTTAATACAATTGGTAGAATGCAATCAGGTCCCGGTTCACTGTCATCATTGAGATCTTTTAGAGCTGACTCAACATCTTTGCTTTGATGGAATTATCACTTATAACTTATAAATAATTTTGAGGAACCCATTAAGGGGAGTAAACCGCTTGAAAAAAATTTGCAAAGAGGTTGCATATGGTATTTATGTTAGTTGATGTAGTCCCTAAATACTGCATTCAATTTGGTTTCCCGTTAGAGCATTTTTTGTCATTTATGTACGACCAAAAATGCTTACTATATTTTTATAAGCAAAATTCAGTACACAGATAATCCTTGTTCAGAAATATATGTAAGAAATCGAATTCTTTTTGAAGAGCTTAATATTAATGTGCTGAACTATCTCATCTTGAATTTTTGCTGGCTTATCGACTTACAACTTTTCAAGTCCAATGGCGTAAAATCAAATGATTTTGACGGCCATTTGACGTTGCCACCACTTGAGATAACACAGCCATTGAATTTTTAGCGGAAAAGAGCGATTTTTTCGTAAGCTGTTTGGCATGATTCTACATCTTGTTGAAACCACATATCATCCACATCCATATCATTCGATTTGGGCTACGAAAAGTTCGTTATCATCTTACGATAGCGAACACCATTCACAGTTACTGCCTGACCGGCCCCTTTCTGGAAAAAATAGTACCATATGATGCCGCCAGCTCATAAAGCTCACCAAAGAGTCACTCTTTGTGGTCGCGTTAGTTTACCATTCGACCAAATTCAACAATTCTGCTTTTTGACGAATCTGCTGAGGTAAAAATGTGCCTCATTAATGTATATGATTTTCTTCGAAAATTGATCATCCACTGTTGTCATTTCTTTTCAAAATTTTAACCATTGACGACGCTTTAGTTCTTGAGTCGATTGCACTTTGCGAGCGTGTAAATATAAGTCAATTATGAGCATGAGAGGTGCAATTCTTGGGTCACGAACAGTATCAATATTGTCTGCACTTCTAGCTGTACTAGCATCCATTGGTATTTTTACATCTCCCAAAGACTCGGTTTGCCCAACATTTTCCAATTGTAAGCACATTTGCACGACTAAATTGAAGGAACAAATCACGAAGTGTAAGGTATGGATTTTTATTTAAACATCCATTCTCATAGTAAGCCTGAATAACTTTAATGCATATTTTAAATTGAATTAATCTTAAATTGAGAAATACCAAACGAAATACAGAAAAAAAACTTAACGTTTTGGTGTGTTTCGCATTCAACATCGGCCCTTAAAATTTAACCACCTCTTATAAGGCTTCTTTGCTAACAATACTTTACATATTTATTGAAAGTTGCAAATAACAAATAAACAAATATATTAAGTATTAAACATAGTTTATTGGACTTGTCTCCCAAAGGTCTTTCAGCATTGTAGTGTTCTAGTGTCTTTTGAGAAAAAAAAACTACATGACGTTCAAAATATACTAATATCAGAAAAAATAGAATTTCCAATTAAAAAATAAAAGAAGAAAATGAACGAACTCGCCAATTTTTACAAGTTAGCAGTTACAAATTATTTAAATACAAAAATGTTCAGTCAGTAATTTTAAGGTCCCAATTGGACATTTTATTCACTATTACCGTCTTACTTTATGCAAAAGCCATCGTATATTTGCTCTTAATCTTCTTAAATAAAAACAAAAGAATGTTGATTGATTTGAAGCCTTTTATTTCAAAGTTTTAAACACAAAAATTGTTAAGTATTAAACAAAAGACCTGAGGTACAAACTTCAGTTTTTATTTCATTATGCATATCTTTCCTTGGAGCTATATATTTGATAACTATTATTTATGTGATGCTTATAATCATCTGCGATGTTTGTTAACTGAGGCAATGAACCTTTACATTCCAAAAGTAGTTAATTGTAATAATTCCAGACCAGTCTGGTTCAATAAAAGATTAAGTAACTTGGGCAACAAAAAAAATAGAGCATAAAAACATTTCCGAAAGTCTAAAGGCAATAATACTTTGCTAAGTAATCAAAAAAGAATTCACAAAGAATTTGATGTTTTAAATAAGTTTTTATATAAGGATTACCTGTACAGCACAGAATCAAATTTTAAGCAAAATAGTAAATGTTTTTTAATTTCGTTAATAGTAAGAAATAATGATCTAATGGTATTCTTAATTGCATGCATTATTCAGGGACTACATCAAGTGACCCTATGATGATCTGCAACATGTTTTCAAATTTTTTTCAATCGGTTTATTCCCCATCTAATTTTCCCAATAATTTTTCAACTAAGGCACCTGGGAATCAGATGTCGGTTCCTTATATTTAAATTCAACTGATGTCTATATCTGAATTAAACCACGATAAACAACAAGGTCCTGATGGTATTCCTCCTTTAATTTTAAAATTTTGTATATCCTACCTCACTGATCAGTTAACTCGACTCTTTAATGCATCTTTGAATATGTGACTTTTTTAAGATGACTAGAAGGTATCGTATATTGTTCCGATTCATAAATCAGATCCTAAGCAAAGTGTTTCTAATTATCGTCCAATAAGCAAACTTTCAACGATCCCTAAATTATTTAAAAAAATAGTTTACGAAAAGTTATCCTTCATTGTTCGCGAAGCTTTATTCCCCTGCTCAGCATGGTTTTGTTTCTGGAAGGTAAAGTACTATAAACTTAACAATCTTAACCAATGATATAATAAAAAAAAACTTTGAAAATGGTTATCAAAGTGATGTAATTTATACAGATTTGTCAAAGGCGTTTGATAGGGTAAATCACACATTCTTAATAAAGAAGCTTTTCGCCCTTGGTTTTAACTCAAATATATTGAGATGGTTTAAAACTTATATAGAGGGGTGCACCTAATATATGCGTATTAATAACATAATATCGGATCCCATAATTGTGACTTCTTTTTCTGCTCCTTATTAGTGATATTCCCGATTGTATCAAATCTTCTCATTGCCTTATGTCCACCGAAGATATAAAAATATTTCGATCCATTGAATTCGTCGATGACTGCCATCTGATTCAGAATGATCTAATTAATTTAGCCGATTGGTGTAACTCAAATCAGTTATTTCTAAATGTTGCCAAATGTGATTTACTATCTTTTTGCCGAAATTTTTCACCTATAAACTATGTTTATAACATTGATGATATTCCACTGCCAAAGGTTAAAGACAAAAAAGACCTAGGTGTCATCTTTGATCCTTAGCTTACGTTTTGCCTTCATATTGATTTTATTGTTGCGAGAGAATATTTCTTACTCGGTTTCGTTTTACGTAACTCTAAGGAATTTTCAGACCCTTATACACTCAGAGCATTATTTTTTTCCTATGTAAGGCCGGTCCTTGAATACTGTTGTGTTATTATGGAACCCCTACTATGCTATTCTCTCAAATAGAATTGAAAGAATCAAAAAACCGTTTTACCAGGTTGGTCATTTATAGACTTTATTGGAACATACAAATGCCTCTTTATCTTACTAGATGTACTTTAATTGGTCTCCAGTCTTTAGAAACTCGGAGAAAATATTTTGGAATAATTTATATAAGAAACGTTATTAAAAATCAAATAAATTGTCCTTTTTTTGTCCCTAATAAGAATATGTGCTCCAACAAGAGATCTTCGAGTACAAAGTATATTTTTTGAACCTTTTTAAATGGACAGTTTGAGGGAAAATGCTGATTGAATCACAGTTGGTATTTTGTCAGCTATTTTTTTGGTTTAAAAGACGAACCGCAAACTAATGGCCTTCAAAAAGTTATGTAGAAAATGTTTTTATTGCTTTATGTACTTAAAGGAAAGAATGACCAGTAACAAGAGATAAAACTTTAAGGTCGAAGATCAAAACCTTGTTATGTGAAGCTAATACAACAAAGATCTAAGGAAAACTTTAAATGTCCTTAAACCATGCGTTTTTCAACAGATAGGTACTAGCTAACAAGTAGTGGAAACTTTTCCAAAAAATGAAGTGAAATACAATCTTGTTAGATTAGACGATCTAAATAATCAATTACAAAAACAATAATTTATTTAAGGGAGTCATTCAATTTAAAAAAAAAAATCTTTTTAAAATGGGAAATACATATCCCGCTGCTTCGTCAAGAAATCCTTATAGATTATTAAACCAAGGAGTAATCATCCTTCTTCCTCTGAAGTTCATTTGGAGTTTGCTGGAATTAATTCTTCTGATGAGGATGAAAGTTTGATGTTGGTTTAATTTAATGCGGTTGAAGTTGATGAAATACATTCTTTTTTTAATAAAACCATAATGCCAATTATTTGTCTGAAATAACTTTTATTTTAAACTCTGTACTAAAAATTGGAGGTTTTTAAAAAGGTTTGGAAGCAAGTCAAACATATTCTAGTTTTAAAGAATTCGAGTGGTTAGGATTTTCGTCAAACATCCATACTCCCATTTTTTTCTAAGGTTTTTGAAAGAATTATTCAAAATTATTAAAATGAATAGGCACTTTCTTGACAAATAAAATATGCTTACACCTCTTCAATTTGATTTTCTTTCACAACATTGCTGTATTACAACCCTTATAAATGTGACGTAAAATATAACACAATCAGTTGAGGACGGTAAGGTAAGTTTTTTAGTTTTTCCGGATTTCTCAAAAGCCCTCGACACAATAAACCACTTAATTCTAGTTCGCAATCTAATTATTATTATTATTATAAGCTTTTTAATGCCTTATCGTTTTCAATACAAAGTTAATTAGAATTTTGACAAATTATTTGATAGAATGATACCAATTACAAATAAAGAATTATTAATTAGATAATAGAAAAGTAAGATATTTGATATTTAAAAGTTTGGTTATTTATTTTTTCAATTTTTATTGTTAGTTTTTGGCGTAAGCCTATTCCAAAGCGGCCCATAGGTATCAATTTTTCTCCTCACTGTACCAATTTTCGTTTATTTGGAAAAGATCGTCGCTCCGTCTCTTGTTCGGTCGGCCTGTTGGTCTCTTGCTTTCCGGTCTCCATTTTGTTGTCCATCTTTGATCCTGTAGTCTTGAAATATGTCCTGCCCAACTCCATTTTTGTCTTTTGGTTCTATCTATCACGTCAATTATTCGAGTACAGTTTCGGATGTCTTCATTTCTTATCCTTTCGCTGGGTCTTAATCTGAGAATTTTTCTTTCCATTTTGGATTGACAGATCCTTAGCTGGTCAAGAGATTTCGTAGTCAAGCTCAGGTTTCGTAGTCCATAAGTAAGCACCACCGGTAAAATAGCGGAGCCAAAGAGATATTTTCGTGTTTCTACACTTTGGCCCAGTTTTAAAATCAGTTTGAAGCTCCAGAATTGTATCCAGCTGTTTGTGATGTATCTGTTGATTTCTTTTTTCTCTTGGTCCTTAAAAGATTTTAGTTTTCCCAAATATATGTAGTGATCTATGTAGTCTTTTTTTTCGTGGTCCAGAATTATATCTTCTCTGATGTGGTTTGTCATCACTATTGTTTTTGATTTGTAATCCATAGTTCTTGCACAAGCTAGTAGGGTTTGTTGTCATTTCTTGTATATGTTTAGCTTTTGTAGATATTATTACTATATCGTCGGCAAATCTTAGGTTGTTTAGAAGTTGTCCACATATCCTTATACCTTATACCTTATACCTTATTTTGTCTTCCAGTTCATCTTTTGAAAAATATCCTCCAAGACTACACATATTTTGATTTTCTAGAGATTTCCATATTGTCTTTATGAATAAAAAGTATATTGGTTGTTGAAATTCATTTCACTTTTCTATTAGTTGATTCATCGTCTGTAGGTGTCCTGTTGTTGAGAGACCTTCTCTGAATCCAGCTTGTTCCCTAGGTTATTTATTGTTTAAATCTTATTTGATGTTCCTGTAGATTGTTTTTGAAAACAGCTTATAAATTGTCGAAATGTTACTTATAGGTCTATAGTTGTTCAAATCGTCTTTTTTCCTTTTTTATGTATAAGTGTAATGTTTATTTCTCTCCATTGCTTAGGGATTTGCTGAGTTCTTATGCTTTCGTTAAACGTAAAATGTTAGGATTTCGGAAAGCGATTCTTTCCCGTATATTATAATTTCTGCAGAGATTCCATCATTTCCAGTGCATTTGTCCTTTTTCAAATCGTCTATGGTCCTCTCAATATTTTCTTTGCTAAACATGGGAGTTTGCGTTGTTAGGAAATTGATATCTATGTTTTCCATACTATGCTTAGTCGAGGAGAATAGTTTTTCGAAGAACTTAGTACCATTTTCGTTTAACTCTTTTCTATTTGTTATGTTGCTTTAATTTTGGCTTTTTAAGCTAATAACCCATTCCTGTTGACTGTTAAGTAATGATTTTGTTTGTCTAATCGTATCTCAAGCTACGAGTATTGTTTCGTTGAACTTGTTGATATCTTTCCTTATTTCTAGTTTGATAGTTTCTCTTAATTCTTTTAGTTCAGTTTTTTCTTGGTCAAGTAATTGTTGCTTGGTTCGTAGAGTATCTCTTCTTGAGATTAAGATTTTTGTATTGTTGGATAATTTATCTTTTGATGTCTTGGTGTCCATAATTGATAGTTTTTCAGAGTTTTTGATGATTTTTTCTAATTTGTCATATGTGTTTTGTATGTAAAGCTTTGACGTTGATAATTTATTTATTTTTGCTGTCAATGCTTGGTTATAATCTACTACAACAATTTAACTTTTCCATTTCTGCGGAAAATCTGATACGATCATATTAAGGTGAATGAAAGCAGGCTGAATCTATTGCCAATGAGCCCTTGTGTTTTTTGGCAGTTTTAAAAGGTGTTCCTCAAGGATCGATTTTGGGTCAAGTTCTATTCTTATATTCTTCATTAATGAATTACCATCCATGTTTAACTACACACTTATACATATGTACGCTGATGATGTCCAATTGCATTTGAATAGTCCACTTGGTCTTATTGAAAACTGTGTCCATAATATTAATCAGGACATTCGAAGCATAGCATTTATATTTGATAACAGCGAAATCGGCTGTTTTTCAATTCCACCAATACTAAATAATTGATTATTTCTAAAAAGCAACTGTATCTTAGTTATTTCCCCCGCTTATTTCTTAATAACAGTGCTATTAGCTATGGAGGAAAAAACCAAGGAGTGATCTTAAGCAGATCCCTAACCTGGGAAAATCATATACGTTCAATTGTTGGTTTACGGAACACTTCGTGTCCTTCAGGAATCCCAATACATTACTCCTGTAAGAACTTGAATTATGCTGGCCAAAACTATTAGTATATCTATTCTTGTGTATGGTTGTGAAAACGTATAGTAACTGCAATTCCGAGTTCAAAAGAAAAATCAAAGTCGAATTTAATAGCACTGCAAGATGTATTTATGGTCTTAAAAAACATGACCATATTTCTACGTGTCATACAATATTTGAACATTTTATACAATATCGAACAGTTCTATTTTTCTTTCGAATCAAACAGACACATCAACCACAATGCCTGATTGCTCGAGTTCAATTTCCAAATTCTAACATAACAAATAAACTGACCATCTTGCCACGCCTATTTCTTTATCTGAAAAATATTGTTGGTAATTCAAAAATTTTTAAGAATAATTCAAGTGACAACTTTTTTAACACAACTCGAAAACCTACAAACTTTTAAGCAAGACAAATTTACTGACTGGATGAAAGGTTATCAGTGTGGGTCACATCCTAGCCTCTTTTAAACATTTATTTAAAACCTTATACTTATTTATTTTTGCTTTGTGAGTTATTATGTTAATTTTTATAACTTAAATGCATGTTAAAGCCATCACAATAAATAAGATATTGTATCTTAATGTGTATAGCAAACGAAAAAATAAACTAAACTAATATAAACACAAAGCGAAATGATGTTTTTGCAAAATAGAAGTTTTGCGAACACCATTGTTTTTAACGATAGTATTGTTTGTATCAGACTTAAAATGATATCATTAATCTTTCGCGTGGGAAGTTTAAAAAATCCTCTTCAGCAAACAAAATTTGTTCGTCTATTGCATTAAAAAATTTATTTGCTTGATTATTTGCTTTTCTCACAAGTATGTACCTATTGTATTTGTATGTCTCTCTAATTCCATAATTTCCTAACAATCGACATCAAATAAAAAACCAAACAAATGAAAAAGAAAAAAACATCCCTCTAGCAAAAATATCCCATTATTGCAGTCTACTCCCCTAATAAAAAGAAACATGACAGAACAAGGAACTACTCGCGTGCATCCAGAATAAAAAAAACGAAGATTTTTCATGTGAAAGTCAACAGCCAAACGATGCTTCTGCTGGTGTAATCCGCTTAAATCACTCGTTGAGAGCTATGGTGATATTATTTAAATCTACCCTCTAAATACTTACCTTATATGATTATTGTAATATTAAGCACACGTATGATAAATGCGAGATATTTTGTGTAAATATTTGAGTGAACCTTAATGTTCTTTGCAGATGATCATAATGTCAGACAACGGGTCCACGCACTCTGCACACTGCAAGCATCAGTTTAAACATCCCTTCCCTAGGAGCTGAGAGTACCAATACCTTTGAATAATTGTATACATGAGATTGGATTGTAATTTTTCTTAATTACCTTTTTCTGGCATCAGTTAAATTTGACAATGGAATAAGTTGGTGTGTTTTTTATTCATACATTTATTTATTTATTTATGATTGAAGAGGTTGTATAAGTGTACTCGTAGTATGTATAAAGGCGATATTGCAATGAACGTATGCTTACATGCAAATTGAAGAGCTATTGATAATTATTATGCTTTGTGTTTTATAAAGAATGAATAGGTGAGTATGCATAGTTTGGTCTCTGAGAGGTTAAGAGGGCACATGCGTTCCACCAAAATTAATAAGCCATTTACATATGCTTACAGGTTTGCGATTCAAGTGATCTTAATTTCAAATTAAATAAACAAATTACAAAAAGGTAAATATTTGGAAAAACAAATGTTTAAGTAATAAAGCATTTTAAAGCTGATGTTTTATTCTAATTGTGTGTATAGCAGTAAAAGGCTAAATGTACCTTGAGTACCTGATTTTTTGAGTGTCATTATTGCCATATCACAACTCCTTCGCAGAAAACATTAGAAGCTATGTTTACATTATCGACCTTAAATTTAAATAATATTCGATACAAAAAACTGTCTTAAAAGATGAACAACTCCGATATGTACTATGTTGACTGCTACCGAGAAAACTAACAACGATTATTTGGATTCGGCTTTGTTATTGGAGACCGACTTAGCAACAAGGTGCATCCACGAGAGACTCTGCATGAAGTCTAAATTCAGCAAAAATAGCCTAATATGCGCACACTTCCCACAGAAGAAAAGGATTACAACGCTTAGAATATCCTCATTGAGCTCTTAGATAAAACATATGTCCTGGCAACCCTACCTTTTGTTTGTATTTGACTTGTTTTGAATGGTATGAAACTGAATTTTGGTAAGAAAATTCAAATTAAAGTTAAAAAAAAAATCAAATACAAACTCACTGAAAAAAACGTATGTACAAAATTCATAGGAGAAAATTAACTTTTTGAAACAACCTACTACTCAAAGAAAATTTGATTAACAAAACTAAATATTTTAAAATTTTGATATTTTTTCTTGGAAAAAGTCATAGTGGAGTAAATATTGCACAAGATTTGCCATCATAATCTATTCAGAGCTTTTTTTAGTAACGATTAAGGTATCAGAACTTCGTACGATCTGGGCGATGAGTTGACGATATTATGTCTGTTTGATTTTTCCAATGCCTTTGTCAGAGTTAACGAAGACATTTTGTGTATCAAGTTAAATCTGTAATTTGGCTTTAGTCAAAGATCGGTAAGCTTATTTAAATACATTTATTTTAACCTTTGTCAGAGGGTAAAAGTTATTGAACATTTTTTTAAGACAAGGTTCTATTTTGGGCCCATGCTTTTTTGCATAGGTAGTCGTTAAAAATTTCTACTAAGTTTGTCATATTTTCTCTTTTCATCTTTATACCGATGATTTTCAATTGTACCTTTCCCGACCATTAACCTTGTTCAAGGACCTCATCTGTAGAATTAATTAAGATCAATGAAAAGTCTATAATTAGTCCTTTTTCAATGGCTTACCGCTTATTCCAAACTAATGGCAGATGATTTCTATCATTACCACCTGTCATTTTATTATGTTTCAACTTGAAATTATTGAATCTATCACTAATCAAACCTTCAAATGATTTCGGATCCTCTAAGAAACTATAATTTTACTTTTTTTTTTAAATTCACAAGCACTCAAGGGGTTATAAGTACAATTTAAATATGTTTATATTTAAACACACTTCGAGCGTTAGGAAAATAGGAAAGGATTTAAAAGGAGATACCGGTGCACATTGGTCTTAAAGTTCTGAATATCAAAATGGGAGGGAAAAACAGAGTTGGCCAAAGCATTTCCACATTCTCGATGTGCGATTTAAGAAAGAATCTCTATACTTAACAGTACGCCCGAAATTGAGCTCAAGGGTAAACTGATGAGCATTCCTAGAAGTGTGAGTATTACAGCTGAATAGTTTAAGGGGTGGAATGCAGATGGCTAATTCGACAGAACATTGTTTATAAAAATATCGATAAAACAACGAAAGACATGAAACATTGCGACGGTTTTCTAGCGATGTAAATGTTTCGATTATAGTTCTGTTTAAACTTGTTTTGAGGGCACCTGCCCAGATATGCGAATTACATTCAAGCTTTGGACGGATGAAAGCTTAGTAGATTATAGCCAGATCAGAAGAGTGACAAATTTCTTGCATTGTCGGAGAAATCCTAAGCATCTGGCAACATTTTTGGCGATATCAAATACATATTGTGATCATAGGAGGTGATCTGTAATACACATACCGGGTACTGATAGTTGATTGGTTGCCTGGATGCAAGTGCCACTCATAGATAGTGGCATCTGGGATGTGTTACTCTTTAACGACAGGACACAGCATTGAGTTTTCGAAGCATTAAATTCTACACGGTTTTTAATTCCCCATTGGACAATGATGTCAAGATCAGAATTTAATGAGCTTATCATACGCTGCCGTTGAAGTTCCACACCCGAAGGACAAGAATGTGAATTTAGAAACGAATATGAAAAGCTTAGGGTTCTATCGTCGGAAAATCAGTTTAATGGAATACAAGTGAAAAACAAAAGATTGTTTATGAATATAAGAAAGAGAGTCGGAGCAAACAAAACGGAGCCCTGGGGGGAACCAGCATTTATTTTATGAATATCAGACTTGAAACCATCTAATACAACTTGTATTGAACGGTTAGAAAGGCAATTTAAAAAAAAATTGCTCAATATCATCAACATTGATGCACGTTCAAGCAATTCATTGATTCAGGTTGTTGCTTGTTTTTACAAGAGTTCTGAATCTTATAACATTATTATTTTTCTATAAAGTGCTAAGGCAAATTAAAACTTTAAAATCTTTGGTAATGTTAAGGACTTTGTTTATATTCCCAAAATTTTTGAATTAAATTTAATATCTGCAAAATTATGCTTACCTATTTACGGTGGCACTACAGTCCTGGTGGACAAGGGCCTGAACCAACATGCGTTTCAAGCCAGCTCGGCCCCTAGCAAGCTGTCTGCAGTTCCGCCGCCAAGTTGGTTGAGGTCTTCACCCACCTGCGTGCGCCACCTGAGTCGCGGTCTTCCTCTACAGCACCGTTCCTCGGGATTGGATTCGAAGACCTTCCGGGCTAGAGCGCTGATGTCCATTCGCTCTACATGAATGAGCCATCTAAGTCGTTAAACTCTAATTCTGTTAACTAGGCCAGTGTCACTGTACAGCCCGTACAGTTTGTCGTCATACGTTTGCATACGGGACCAAAAATCACCCGAAGAAATTTTCTCTCGAAGCATCCTAAGGCGCTCTCATCTTTCTTCGACAGGTCCAGGCCCCAGGAGAAATTTCATGCATCGATTGCAATGTGGTCTATCTGGTTGACAGTTGAGAGAGTTGAGGAGATTTCCATGTCCTTTTGTAGATATCAAAATGTGTAATGTGATTATCCTAAATCCGTTGTCAGAGGTGTTGCCCAGCAGTCCGGATGTCTTCTCTTATCGTTAAAATTTCCTAAGACAATTTTAATGTCATAGCCAGGACACTGCTCATATGTCTTGTCTAAGAGCTCGAAGAATATGTCTTTGGTGTCTTCATCTTTCTTCTCAGTTGGAGCGTGCGCGCATATTAGACTTATATGTTAGCGAATTTAGCCTTGATGCGGATTGTTGTGATGCGCTCGCTCACACTATTGACACTCAAGGCGCAGTCATTGTTCTTGACAGCATTCGCCGTAGTATACATCGCAGTCTTTTAATTTGCATTTGTCCGGTCCATCCCATCGCACTTCTTGGATGGCGGTAATATCTGCCTTGAAGCAGTTTAGAGCTTCTGCTAATTGTTCGGCTGTACGTGGTCTGTTAAGGGACCTAACATTCCACGTACAGATCCGAAGTTCGTTGTCCTTATTTTGTTTGCTTATGTTGTCAACAGTTAATCCGTCCGTATCCGAGGCTTGATGGTGCTTCCAAACTACGATATTTTTTACGTGGTCAGAATGTAACCCCCTCGCGACAGCACAACCCGCAACCTGGAGGGTCAGATCTTTAATTTTAGGACGGGGAGACTTATATACTCCTTATAAGCCTAGGCTCCGAATATTTCGAAGAAGCCCTATAAGTTGTTCACTTAGTAGTTCAATCCTACTGGAACTATAGAAGCCATTGATTCCATCTCAGGAATTCGTCCGCTGCTGTCTTGATAAGGCGAGGTGCCTCTCCCCCTCTCTCTCGGTTACTGCCTTAAACAACTTTCCACTGAGGTAGAATCCAATCTACAAATGAGGTACTTGTTAGCCGATGTTCACCGCGGGGAGGTGAGAGAAGGAGTAGACAAAAATAGGTTTTAAGAAAAACCTGTGTCCTCTTGAATGCACATGTCTACCACTTGAACATCGTAGAATGATGCAATTTCTTTTAATACACGACTAAAATTTGTAAGTCTAAAACAACAAAATTAAATATTTATCCTTGAACACTAAAGCATCCAAACGTGTTTTTTCTTAATTTAGAATCTTATTGAAAAATGTGTGTTACCTCCATGACACGTAGCTTTTTGTAGCAATAACTATACGTAACTTATTATAGGAATGTACATATTTACATACGAGTATGTAACCTAAATGTACTTTCTATCACCGTTATCAATAACACTTCAGTCATCAAAACAAATGGTTTTGTGGTTATGCCATCATATTGTGATATAAGCAAATCAATAAACACTTTTGTCATCTAAAGTTTCCAATTCCACTTCCCCAGTCATCATCATCATCATCATCACCATCAGCACCATCATCATCATCGACACCATCACGGAACAGCACCATATCCCCATATCATTCCACGTACAAATATACTCAGTTTCCACTTTCATCCCAGCTCCCAGCTTCGAGGCACCAGCAGCAGTTCCACCAAAAACGACACAGCATCGTCATGAATCTATCATGAGATTCTTATTATTTATTCGTTGACACCGAGAATCATGTACTTCGTGATGTTTCTGTCGAGGTTTACTCCTGCACTGTATACAAAAACATAGCTTTCCATATAGCATATTATTGTCCTCGGCTTCGACGTAGTCGTCGTCGTCGAAGAGCTGTCGAAACATGTGAACATGGCATCAGCATCAGGATGATGGCACACAATTGTCGTGGCAAAAACTTTTCCCATCATATAAGCTTCGATTTGATATGACATTTGCGATTCGTCCGACCCTATTCCTACTATAGTTATAGGTATTGCAAAAAAGGAATACCTAACAGTATCTAGGTACTTATTGCATACCTATTTTCATCTCCATAAGTTCTATCAAATTCGATACAAATATGTGTATATTTAAATTACACATCACCCACAGTCACACAAGTTCAAAACGGAAGTTTTGTAATTCAAAAATCTTCTCGGTGAACAGTGAACGTGCCATACCACACTCAAACGGATATTGATACTCCTGTAAAAGGATATCCCCAAACATTGGCGTGCACAATAAAACGATCTCAATGGCGTGGCGCGATGACGTCCTTACATAAGTACGGTGTAAATTTTTGTGTTAGATAAAAAATAGAAAACGTCAATATTAATTCCCACCTCAAAATCCATTTATCACTAAATCATTTTTTAAGGTCGTTAAAAAAAATTTAAAACCCACAAGGACATGAAAAAATCCTTTTCCTATACCTAATAAAATGTATCTCTAAACCTTTACAGGGAAAATCTCATTACATGACAAAGAAAAGTCCTTAAAATCAAAAAATTAAAAGTGCACAACGCAACGTCGAAATTTAATCCTTGAGTTATGAATAGAACACTAATAGGTTTTTGTTAATCATAAATGACGTTATCCTTTCGTTCTTGTTGGTCCTTTTTTTCTATATACTTGTCGCTTGACTTGAATTCGACGATTAAAACTTGCAGAGCCACGTGACACACCGTTGGTCGATCATTCGTCAAGATAATCGGAGGAGGAAATTAAGCCTATTTGCTGCAAACAATTCATGGTTGTCGCCTCTCCGACAGCAAACACTACGAGTAAACGTATAAATACCTACCTACAGCTATGTTACTGTTGTTCGCGCTTTGTTACCGCGTTGCTTCGTAAGGATGAAGTTGGTTTGACTGACAGGATATTCAACCAAGATTGCAGCAAACATACCTATAAGAATAATATAATGGCCGTGCAACCAGCAACTGCACGGAAGGCTGGGAGAGAAAAAGAGTCGCTGTGTTGATGGCAAACGTTAGGAATTAACTTTGGCGAGGATTCGGTTGAGTTTAGTGAAATGGATTCTTTTCTTTTATGAAAGTTTATCCGATTACGAGTACACCTTACCTAGATATGACGTAACATCGTTCGTTTTGATGATTTTATTGTTCTGCGATTGCTTAAAATGTCAGTTTATGAGAACTATGAAAACAAAAGTGTTAAAAATGTTTATCAAAATAAAGCCTAGAATTTTGATTTGTATGGAATAGGTCTTAAAATAATAAGTTGGGCATTATAAGAACTACTAGAATATAATTAAAAGTAAAAACATATTTATCACAATTAAAAGAGTTTTTACAATAAAGATTTATTTCTGAACAGCCACCAATTTGGAGAGCGGTTACATTTGAAGCTGTAATTTTTCGACATTTGACGAGTAAAAATTACACCATTATACATAATACACATAATACATATACATATACATAATACATTATACATTGTACATAAAATGGAACTATACACTCTTCAACAACGTTTTTAACAAAATATTATAATTCACTACGTACATTTATTTCAAAAGTTCTCATGACTGAAGAACGCTAAGATCGTTGCGAGGCATTTAATGAAATTGGTGGAAAAATATAAGCGTCGGAACAATTCAGTGATATATACAAGCATAAGTTGGTAAAGGTATTTCTGATATGTACAGCCGTCAGTGTTGACTATGAAAATCATGGTTTCGGAAATCTTTATTGATTTTTGGAATAAAGCATTCCACAAATATTAATATAACTAAATAACGAATAAGAAAGGAGTTGTACATACATTTTTAGATTTGGGAAGTTATCAGTGTGGGTCGCATCCCAGCCTATTTTTTTTAAATCCAAATGAAACCTCTATTTAGAACATCTTGCATTTTATTGATTGATTGAATAATTGAATTGATAACCGTTTGATCCACAATAATGTGAAGAATGCTATAATAAAATGAAAAACACTTGACGAAACTCCGCTATGGCGAAGTGTTGACAGTGAAAAGGCTTAAAATGATAAACAATACATTGTCAAGTGAAAGTGAAAGTGATTCTCAGTTGGGTCTCCTTAAAATGCGTCCTTCAGAATTTGAACAGAGAATATTCAATGATTTAGAACAGTAAAATGGTATTTCGAAGGTGCTTCCAATCTTTACTTGAATCCATTGACACCTTTTTTACTGGTCTGTTATATCCTTCCATTTTTTTACCTTATTATCATAGCTTAAGGCTTCACAACATTTTTGTGAATAAAATATGTAAAAATTTTCTAAAAGCAATTTAATTTTAGAATGTTTTTCATTTTAAACACTCGGTTTTTTGTATGTTTTAAGCACTTTACTTCCTAATAACTAAACGCAATTTTGGGAACATTTTCAAATTGAAAGAACATTGAGCATCGACAATAATTTAATTTTTTTTTACTAGGACTTAGAGATAATTCTTTGTGTCAAAAGTCTGAGCCAATATAATGAATGATGCTAGTGCAAGGTGAGGATTAAGGTCTTCCAAACTTTTCGAGTTAAGTTGTAAATTGAGGTTAAGTAGCGAATAAATTCGATTAACATTTGAGGACGTTTCGCTTTTACATAATGAGTACAGCAGTTTATTTACAGAGTGAAGAATAACTCTTTTCAAAACCGGTTTCCAATTTTTAGTATTTATTTTTGTAAAAAGCTGCATTTGAAACTAATGATGGGGTATTTTGTTTGATAAGGTCTAAAATGAAATGCTCTTCATAGATGTTTTTGAAATTACCTATATTTTAAAATTTTAAAGTAAACCTCCAAAATAAGTTCATCCTCAAAATTTAACTTTTGTTAATCAAATAAAATCTTTATTTATTTATTTTTATATCAAAAATCTTAAGAGAGATGGCGTAGACCAGGACGCCTGAAGCCTTGTGGTGATTCTGGCCCTATTTCATAAAAAATGACAGGTAACAATAAATATTGAAACGTGTTAAATTTTTCAGAAAAATACAATGAAAACTTAATTGTAATTGTTTGCCTCGCTGTCATCTACCATAAAATTTACTACGAAGGACTATCCGAGCAGGTTCATCACTTATGTGAGCTAGTTGTCTAGTCCACCGATGTTTATAGTCTCTGAAATCGTCATTGCGCATTCGAGGTCGGAGTGCACCCAGGACTCGGATCCATATGTGTGTACTGTCAGAAGTATCGTCCTGTACGACTGCAGCTTAGAAATTATGGTAAGGCTTCTAGATTTAAAAAGTTTTAACAGACTCTGTAAAGTATACCTTAGTTAAATATTTTCTAGTAATTTTTTTTGTGGGGACTGGCTTATAATATAAGCAATCTGCTTCATAATTTCCTCCAAAAGCTTATACCATCATTACAGCTATCGTCGTTTTCTATCATATTGATACTTTTTTTTCATTTCTTCACGATATAAACATTTTTTTAAAAAGCTCTTATATTGTCTAAAATTATTTAAATAAAACACGAATTGATTTTATTTTCGATGTTTGATTTTTTAAAAGCGGAACAAAAATATTTAACAATAATCGTATGTAAACGTATAAAATATTTCTAAACAAAGTAAAAAAAAGTGTTTAACTATCTTAAGATTTTCGAAATAAAAATCAATACATTTTTTTTGATTAATTAAATGGCATTTACATTTTGAGGATAAACTTATTTTGGAGGTTTATTTTTAATTTTTAAAATATAGGTACTATTAAAACCGACTTTTTTTGTACAGGACCAAGCTCCTGCAATTCCAAAGAGCATTTTATTTTAGACCTTATCAAACAGTAGTTTCAAATGTAGCTTTTTGACTTTTTATGTTGAGATCCATACATTTGTTTTTGTGATTGCCACAGTTCAGTGTTCAGTAAACCTCTTAAGCTTGCTGCTGTAGGGCTTTTTAAATATAAATGCTAAAAATTAGAAACTGGGGTTGAAAAGAGTTATTCTTCACTCTGTGATGTATGTAAAAGCAAAATGTCCTCAAAAGTTAATCGAAGTTATTCGCTACTTAACCTCATTTCAATCTTTTTTTTTATATAATTTGCAGGCACTCAGGGGGTTATTAGTATCCTTTATATGTTTATATTAAAACACAGTGCGAGCATTATGAAAATAGGGAAGGATTTAAAAGGAGATACCGGTGCACATTGGTCTTAAAGTTCTGAACATCCAAATGGGAGGGAAAAACAGAGTTGGCCAAAGCATTCAACATTCTCGATGTGCGATTTAAGAAAGAATCTCTATACTTGACACTACGCCTGAAATTGAGCTCAAGGGTAAACTGATGAGCATTCACAACTTAATCTCTAAAGGTTTGGGAGACCTTAATTGTCACCATGCACTAGCATTATTCATTGTATTGGCTCAGACTTTTGACACAAAGAATTATCTCAAAACTGAATCATGATAGTATAAGAGTATTAAAAGAATTATTTCCATTATTATAAAACTAAAGAAACGATATTAACTTTACACAGATCGATTATCTCCTGTTTAAATGGCGGAAGATTTTAAAATTCACTCTACATGGTTGCCGACATTGCAAAGCTCACGAAATTTCAAAAAATGGAACAACTTTACTTTTGATGGGCAACAAATCCAACATCTTTATACCTCTAGCTACTTGAGCTACTTGAAAACTTATGCTGAAGAATGATACCATAAAGAAAACAAACCATAGATGATATAATACAAATACTTCTCAGTCAACTAAAAAAATTTGGCTAATACTTGATGCTAAATGCTCTAACACAGAACGATAAAATTCATCGTATTAATGATTTTGGTAGTCAATTTTCAGCCGATAACCGAGTTAGTTAATACTAGGAGAACAATAATTTCCGGTTGTCAATTTTGGAATCTGAAATATTTTATTATTTGGTCAACAAAATGGCAACTGTGGTAACAAATATGGCTATTGTGGTGGTCAATAAGAAAACTGCAGTAGTCAATATGACAACTGTGGTAGTCACTAGGAGAATTGCGGTAGTCAATATGACAATTTTAGTTGAAAACTGAAATCTAATTTAACTACTGGGTAGTCAATATAACAATAGTCAATTTTGGTAGTCAATATGACAACAAAACTGTCGTATTGACTACTGAAGTTTTTTGTTGTCATATTGATTACCCAAAATTGACGATCTATTTACTATCCAATAGTCAATTTTTTTAAATAATGTTGTCATATTGACTATTTTGGTAGTCAATGCGACAATTTTGCCGAATTTCAAGTTGACTTTCGACGACTATTAATATGACAACTTTGTTTTTCTTTGAAGCAACTCATATTGGTTGATAGATCACATAATAGCTCTGTTCTAGAAGTCTTACAGGAAACTGCTTAATCGGTAGATATGGCTTGCGCTTTGGAGCTCCAGAAATTTTTCGTTTGCAGAAGCTGCATGCAAGAAGAAGAAGTGACAGTGCCTCATTTTCTACGTTCATTTTCTGCACAAAGACGAAGACTCAAAGTTAGAGACTTTTACTACAGTGATCCTAGTGATATAAGAATCATAATTTGTATACTTCTATTGTCTAAGCTAGCTCTTCTGGTATCACAACGGACCAAGTATTGGTCTAAGTGTGTTGCTTTTCCCGTCAACAGCCACCTTAATCTAACCTAACCTATAACCTTCAGAGTTTCATTCCTTTTAGCTAGTAAATTGTCTTTTTATTATGTGTGTGTTTGAATTCCATAAAATAAATTGACCAGCATTTTATTCCTTTAGACTTTGAACGTATTTGTTTTGCATTTTTTCATAACAAACAGCCACTTCCTCCACTTGAATCAACTAATCCGGGAATCAAATATAGACTTATATCTTTTTTCGATGCTAATGACATATTAAAACACCAAAGACTCTCCACTTAAAAAGATACCGACTTTTGTATTTCATTTCCATACAAAAATGTCACTAACAAAGGAACAAGGAACTAAGCAACACAAACGCACCTCAGCAAATATTTACTGCCACCAGCAGCAGCAACATCTGTCAATCAGTCCCATCATCAACAGAAAATCAACAACAACAAAAAATAGAAAACAAACTCTCTTAATACCGATTAAGGACACAATTCAGGATATCAATATAGAAAAAGAAATCTTATAGATATTTTTGTCTCTCCCTCTTCCTTATATTTAATCAATTGCTCTCAACTGTACAAATAGAATTCTTGAATTTCATTTCATTCAATGTTAATCAGAGTTGAAAATGTCTTTTCGATTTGAATATCCTGCCATTAAATAAAATGTCTTTTGCATCAATATACGTATACGAGTATGAGTGACAAGAGATTGAGCTAACGAAAAAGGAGGGCGGCGTAAAGTTCCTTCAGATTTGAATCTAAATCACTCAATTTGAGTGAAAATACATTTTATCCTTTTTCGATTTTATTATTCATCTCGAGACTCTGTTTTGGATTTTTCCAAGGAATTTCGTAGAGGTACACAACACATCACTGTATTCATATGCAAATTTAGTGAATTGTATTTGTATGGAGAAAAAAGTTTGATATCCCTCGAACTGCTCTCAAAAGGACCAATAGCAGCGAATTTCTTCAATTTTCCAATTTTCAATTTCCAAAGAAATGGCGCGATATCACGTTCATTGCAACTTTATTATATAGTCCCTAGTTATACGATTGGCAGTGATCCCTGATTTTTCGTTTATCCTCAATTCAAATGTCCTGATGTTGATTTTATTTCGTAGGAAAAATATATGTACGACGACACTAACGCTGGGGTATAAACCAAACGACCTGATGATGGAGGACGAACGATTTTGCATATAAACTGCTTGATTGTCAGTTTTGTAGTGTGTTGTGTTGTGTTGGGGAGGACGCATTGTGCACTTTTGAATGAATTCGAGAAAAAAAATCCAATTTCAAATGAAAAAGGATATAAAAGTGAATTGGCAGTCGAAGAGGGGCAGAGGAGATGCCCATACTATACCTACAGAAAAAAGTGTTGCAAGGCGGCCATTAAAAGGCGCCTTCATGCCTGCTGCAACACCACCATCATTTCCATTCAACGCAATGAAGCGGATATGTCAATTTCCATTTAGATGTTTCTTTTATTGGTTCCACTCTCGCTCTCCTGCTCCTTGGAGCATATCCTTTAGGAGTTTTGACATCATCGGTTCGGTATAGGTATATCGAACCGACAGCGAAAAAAAGATAAAAATCAGAAAATAATTCGGCAACCTGACGTGATTCAGTTTATTTGCATACTCCCAGTTTAGAATATACCTTCAGAGAGTGCTGCAGAAAGAAATGAGTCGCGATAAGGGTTTTGACATTTTTCCAAGGACCTCTGAGGCTGTCAACTTGCTGGACCCATTTGAATTTTGTATTTTTTGATTTTTTCTTAAATATATTTGAAATTGAGGTGTATGTGATTTATGTAAATGTTATTATTCAGATTACAATCGAACAAAAATTCAATTTAGCGATTGTGTGTGATTGGTAAATTTACGATGTCAATTTTTTTGGCAGTTTTGTTTTGACATTCAAACATTTAGAGTTCTTTTTACAACGGAATTTGAATTCTATTATTTTATTAAATGGTATAAGGGCGTTGATTTCTTAGGAGACATAGATTTTTGTACGACATTTTTTTTTACATTTATTTTACAACAGTTGGTAGCAGGAGGGACTCTTAGATTAGTTTAAAAATAGCTGGGAAATCCTTTGGCTCTAGAAATAAATCTAGATGGAAAAGGAATCTTAATTAAATTGAAACGAATAAAAAAAAAGTTCCCAAAAAATATTTAAAACAGGGACTTCTTTTAATAAACTATATGTATGTATAGGCTTTATATTTTTTTGTCTCCAAGTCTCCATACTCCAAGTTTCGGACCCCGAGCGAAGAACGCAAGATGTTCGAAAATCAGACAGGTTTCTGTTAAATTACTCTAAAAAATTAACTTAAAATTCACAAACAATATTTTGCATACGATGAAATAGTTTGATTTCAAAATCTTGTTTGTTGACGAGATTTTTAGTTGAAAAGCTATTTTTAAAAACATTAGTAGCATTTTGCTAAAGTTTGTATTTAATTTAAACACAGATTGAATAAGAACATTTATCACAGAATGAAATCATTTGAAGTCAATGGACCTTACCAATAATTATTAAGTGCGTTAAGGTTTAAAGAAAATCTCCAGACTTTAGAAAATTGAAATAGCAATAAAGAATTTAATCACCAGTGTAGTCGTTAGCAAAACGTCAAAATTTGATACATGGAAATCCATGTTTAAAGTCGAGCATTTAATAAAAGTGTTGCCTAAATCCTGTTTTATAGAACGTAAATTTGTATTTAATATCTAATCTCAATTTATCTGGCAAAAGTGGTGTATCCCACTTTTTATGATTGGGTTTAAATCGACTAAAACAAGCACATAAGCTTTGAAAATAGTAAAGTTAAATCTTTTTTGCAAAAATTAGATATTCAAGAATATAAAACTATGTTTAAAATAATGTATTTCCCTAAGACAAAAATATGAGAGGCAAAATTTTTCAAAATAACCACTTTTAGATTTTTGTTCTACAGCCTAGTACGCAGATCAGGCTAAATTATAGCTTTCATACAAAATTATATCAAAAATGTAGGTAAAGAAATTTTTATGGGAGCTAAAATTTAGCACGATCTGCGTTCCAAGCTTTAAGTACAAATGAAGTACTTAATTCACGATTCGATGCAATTTATGATGCAAACTGACAACGACACCAGACAAATTTTATACTCCATCTTGCGAATCGAAAAGAAGCTCTCGGGACAGTCAAAAGGAAAAGTTACCCATGTTGTATACTCTTTTTTCATTCCTATTGAAACTGAACAAAAAGCAACGAAACGCAATTATAAACGCATCATTTGACTTAATTGTATTCGCTTATTTTCGTATTTGGGGCGTTACACTGAAATATGTAATCTATATATTTCAAATGATCGAATACGATACTAAAAAAGATCTATGGAGAGATTATTTAATGTTTGCTTAAATATTTAGTACGTTATAATATTACGTTCGTTGATTTTACTTTAAATAAGTGGTTAATTTGTTGAATCCATTTTATATATTTTCGTGTGAAAAAGATAGGTTAGGTTAGGTTATAGTGGCTGTCCAAGATGGAAACGGACACACTTAGGCCAGTTGAATGGCCCATTGTGATACCACATGAATCTTGAGGCTTCCTCCTAAGCTCAATGGAACCAGTTAGAGTCCCTTACGAAACGTGAGAGGCTGATTATACCGATATGATTTAGATCGTTTAGATCGTTAAAGAAGAATTCTCCTAGGTAATTCTTGCGTTTTCGAGCTAGAGCAGGACATGTACAGAGAAGATGAAGAACCGTTTCTTCCTCTTCCTCGTCCATACAGCTTCTGCAAAAGTCATTTGAGAATATGCCTAGTCTCGTGGCGTGCTTTCCTATTAGACAGTGTCCGGTTATGACACCTATTATCGAGCTTATATGCGATCTGCTTAGAGAGAGCAAGCACCTTGAACGTTTTAAATCCAGCGTTGGCCAGATGTTTTTTGTGGCTTGACACGTGGTGATGTTGGTCCACCTGGTGCCTGCCCTCCTCGCAGCGTCTTGCATTAGTAGCAGCTTACAAGTAGCGGTTGGTATGCCAGTACTTGCCAAACGCGGTAGGATGGGCTGTACTGTACCGTTCCTGGCGAGTTCATCCGCCTTACAGTTACCTGGAATGTATCCATGGCCCGGCACCCAGCAAAGGTGAATATTAAACTGTTGCGCCATCTCCATTAGAGATGATCGACAGTTATGGACTGTTATAGAGTTTGTAGAGACAGAGTCCAGAGATTTGATAGCGGCCTGGCTGTCGGAGAAAAAACGGATATCAGATGTTGATATCACGTTTTCTTTGAGCCAAGACAAGACTTCCTTAATCGCCAAAAGTTCGGCCTGGAACACGCTACAATGATTGAGAAGGCGGAATGAGAGACTTAATTTCAGTCGTTCAGAGTACACACCTCCACCAACCCCTTCTTTGGTTTTTGAGCCATCTGTGTAAAAGTGGATTGACTCATCCTCCAAGAATGTCCTATCCTCCCAAGAAGATCTGGTAGGTATAGAAATCTGGAAATTCCTGTCGAATTGTAGTTGGGGGATGGTGTAGTCTGTGTGTTTTGGAATTGATTCTAAGTACCTTAGAATTACGGCGTGGCCAATGATGTTGTTAGTCCACTGCGACTAATCATTGAGGCGAATAGCAGAGCTTGCAGCTATTTGTTTGCTCAATATGTCAAGAGGTGTATGGTACAGCAAGGTTTCCAGTGCCGCAGACGGGGTCGTGCGAAGCGATCCGCTTACACATAGGCAGGCTGAAGGTTGGACTTTATTTAATTTATCCCTGTTTATACCTTTCTCTTAAGCAGTCCACCATACTGCCACACCGTACGTTAAAATCGGTCTGATTACCGATGTGTATAGCCAATGCGTGATTCTGGGTTGTAAACCCCATTTATTACCAATAGCTTTTTTGCAAGAAAAGAGAGCTACAGTAGCTTTTTTGACTCTTTCCTGTACGTTGTGTTTCCAATTTAGTTTTTTGTCTAAGTCAAGACCTAAGTATTTAGCCTCGTCTGAGAATTTAAATTGGATTCCTTTAATATAAGGAGGGTTGACAAATGGAATTTTGTATCTCCTCGAAAATAAGACCAGATCGGTTTTGTGTGGGTTAACACCCAGTCCACACCGATTAGCCCAAAGTATTAGTCTGTCTAAGGCATTTTGTAAGAGTTCTTTTAGGATATTAAGATGCTTTCCTGAAACTGCTATAGCAACGTCGTCCGCATAAGCTATCACTCTGAAACCCTCCGGATTTCATTCACCACTAGGTTAAAGAGGAGAGGGGATAGAACACCACCTTGCGGTGTCCCTCTACTAACGAATCGTCTGCAAGAAGAGTTGCCCAGTTTTGAGTTAATTATTCTGCTAGTAAGCATTAAATGAATTAACTCCGGAAGCGAACTCTCTACTTTTAGAGATGTCAGTGCAGATTTGATTGCAGATGTGTCCACGTTGTTAAAGGCACCTTCGATGTCAAGGAAAGCAACCATAGTGAACTCTTTATGATGGAGTGAATATTCGATGGTGCGTACTAAAGCAGAGAGAAAAAACTAAATGAGAGAGCCAAATTTCCTCGTCTCCGTCCCTTTGGAACCTCTTACTCTCATTTTTTATAGCGTGTTGAATTCGTATCGGTGTATACATGTTTTCACCTCGAAGAGCAGAGAGAATCGAGACATTTGATATTTCTGTCTCTCTCTGGTTTTCACAAATTAATTCTAGCAAACAATTTTCGTTTGTCAATGAATTACGGTAAACGTTGAAACGGAGGATTGTGGTGAATTTGTTTTCTTTTCTCTTTCTTTGAGTAACAGATAGATGGCATTAACAACCAAAACCAGAATAGATGTGTTCAGAAAGAGTGTATAAGAAGGTTAAGGTTTTTTAGACTAGATTTTGTTTGTTATGAACAAGTACATGTTTTATTTTAATGATCCATGTTTACATTCTTTAACTCTCGTTGTCAATGTTCCAGCAACTCTCGCAGCCAAAATTAAGTCGATGAACTCTGAAAATTGAACTATATCTGAGTTTTTTTTGCATTTTTTAACGGTCAAAGCGAAAATTAAACGCATAAACGCAGCTATAATAATAAAACAAATAATAGTTGTAGTGCTTTCAGAGTTTTATGTTTCTAGGTCCTAATTTTCATTGCACCGTTGCACCACCTTATTTATTTTACTTACTTAATAATTAAAACTGGCTTTAAATAACTAACTTATATTTCTCTAAATGCGTAATTTACAATTGTTGCTAAATCTTCATTGTTCTGGCACCTAACAAGAGTAATTAATTTCACTTCATATTCGAATGATATTACTCCCAAAGTAACACAATGAGAATACCAAAAAATTGTTCATCCACAATTTTGAATTTTCTTTGAACACCTCTGAACAGCATGGCATCCGCCATTTTTCAAAGGTGGACGCCATTTTTTTTTAATGTGGGGAGTATGCACATCTTCTTGCATAAGTATTCGTTCCCCACATTTTTTTTATATGGAATTAATACATATGCAAGTTTATGTGCAAATCGCAGCTTGTAGGTAAAAAGAGAGCAACCGTCGAAGTTGGTTCTCTCGTTTAGTTTTTTTCTCTCTGACTAAAGTGTGTAACGCTGTTTCCACCGATTTACCTTTACAGTAGGCATGTTGAGACGAAGACAGAAGTCTTGTATCGATACGTGATATCAATCAATCTTTCCAGGGTCTTAAGAAGGAATGATGATAGACTTATAGGTCGTAAATCTTTAGGATTAACTTGGGAGCATTTACCTGCTTTAGGTATAAAAACAACTTTAACTTCTCTCCATGCCGAGGGAACATGGACCAGGTAAAGACAGCTGGTAAAAATTGCCTCAAGGATTGGTCCAATTATATCAGAAGCCTTTTGTAATTCGACTGGTATAATACCATCTGGTCCTGCAGCTTTAAATGGTTTGAAGCTATTGAGAGCCCATTGTAGCTTATCCTTTGTGATTAGACCTTTTGGATATGTTGAATTTGAACTTGAACGTATAAAACTGTTGCAAGTTTCGGTAAAAGAACTACCAGGAAAGTGAGTGTCCAATAGTAAGTTCAGCGATTCATTACTTGAATTTGTCCAGGAGCCGTGTGTATTTTTCAAGCAGCTTGGCATAGCTGGATTAGTTGAAAGAATTTTCCGTAACCTAAAGGCTTCAGAAGTTTCTTCTATCATGCCACAGAAGGATCGCCAAGAAGATCGCTTGGATTTCCTAAGTGCCTTCTTGTATATTCTTAGGGATTCTTTGTAGGAGTCCCAATGAGAGGCTAGTCTTGCAGCTTTGGCTCGGTTGAAAAGTTTCCTGTGAAAAAGATGATGTTATAAAATAAAATTCAATTTAAAAGTCACTCCGACACTTCAAATCAGTTGTCATACTAGAATATACTAAAAGTACTAAAATACTTGATGTTAAAAAGAACACGGCAATACTTAACTTTGACAGTTTCTACTTTTATTGTTTTGTATTTTGTGCCTGTGGTTTTGAAGTTTGTGCCGCGAAAAATAAATTGTTTCAAGAAAATATTATATATGTTAACTGTGAATAAACAAATAAAACGAAAACGAGCCAGCAACTGGACACGTGTAGAGAAGGAGCTCTTAGTTTCATTTGTAAGACCCCTCAGTCACATAATCTATGATTAAGGAAAAAAGTAAGGCTTGGGACAAAATTAAACAAACCTTACAGGCAAATGGGCATCAGCATTCAATCAAACAATAGAGGGATCATTGGAACCGCCGAAAACAATTATCGCGGAATAAAATATCATTATTCAAAAGGGCGCAAAGGCAGACTGGTGGTGGATCTCCTCCCAAAGATCCCAGTGAAATGGACTACGAGATAGAGGCGATCGCAAATGATAACTTCTTAGAAGATTTTTCAGCGTACGACTGCTATCCCGATTATGGTTATGGACAGGAGGAAATGTATGTATTAAATTTATAAGATTACTCTTAAAACATTACCTAAAGCATTTTCAATTACTTCCAGAGAAAACGAATTACACCGTTGGATGGTTTGGTGTTTGAGAATTTGTAAGTACTATGTTATTTCCGATGATTATAAGGAGCATTAGGAGGATGATACAAAAATCTGTTGCTGAAGGAAATGTTTCTTAATCTTCAAGCTCGGAAGTATCTGGCTCTGAAGAACTCACAATATTAATGCGGTGTCGTTTGAACCCTTGAAGCAAGTAAGACCATTTTTAAAATTTATATTTTGCTTTTACTAAAAAAAATATGAAATTACCACTTTGAAATAAAACAAGCATGAAATTTGTTTTTGAGCTGACCAAATAGTTGTTCCACCGTTATTCTTGTTCGAATATGCGCTTTGTTGTAGCGCTGTTCTGCTGGACTTAATTTAGCCGATATTTTAAATGGTGCTATCAATATTTTTGAACATGCGTGCCCACCATCGCCCAAAATAACTTCTCCCCTTAAATCAACATTTTGCAACCGGTTTGCTATAGCAGATTGATGTACAAAATCATTTTTTGAAAGACTTTTTTCAGAAAAATGAATACCTACCTGAACATTAATTGAATAGAAATTCTTTCGGCATCTATGGCGAGAACCGAACTCGCCACCTGGGTTTTTAATTGTAATGTGCGTGCAGTCTACCGCTCCAATGCACTGAGGAAACCTGCCAATGTTAAAAAAAAACTTTCTTCATTCCTTGAATGCGTCGAGTGTCTGTTGAAAACCTGATAAATGTTCTCTTTTTTTTAAGCTAGTGCTTTAACAAACTTTTTCACGCAATTGCTCACAGATTGTTGATAAATGTTATGAAGATCAAATTATAAAAATTAAAAAAGAGGCCGGAATGCGACCCACACTGATAACTTCCCATCCCGTCTGTCGATTTGTCTTGCTTAAAAGTTTGTCTATATGTACTCGTATCAATTTTTACCAAATTTACGTACTATTTTTTGTAGATTTTATTTTTTATGAAAAAACGGACTGTTTTTTTGTAAAAATTACTGAATATCGAAAACAATATTTTCTGTGAAATAAAATAAGTTTGAAGCTAATATTTTTAATTTTGAAAAACTATTTGAGTCGAAAGTAAATTTATACCAAGTTTTAGTATTTTTTTTTAGAGTTTTATTTTTTGTAAAAAACTATCAATTCGTTTTTTTTCAAAATTTTATCAAATGTTGAAAACAATATTTTTATAAGATAAAATTAGTATGAAGCCAATATTTCAAAATTTTGATTTTTACCAACTTTTGTTCGGTTTTTAAATTTTTGTACAAAAACTGTCAATGCGATTTTTTTCAAAATTTTACTGAATGTTAACAACATAATTTTTTGAAAGATAAAAGTAGTTTAGAGCCAAAATCTACAATTTTTGAAAAGATATTTGAGTCGAAAATCATTTTTTACCAACTTTTATTAATTTTTTTAGGTTTTTATTTTTTGTAAAAAAACTGTCAATTCGATTTTTTTTCACAATTCTACTAAATGTTGACAACAATATTTTTTAAAAGATAAAAGTAAATTGAAGCCAATATCTCAAAGTTTTGAAAAGATATTTAAGTCGAAAATCAATTTTTACCAATTTTTGTTAATTTTTTTAGGTTTTTATTTTTTGTAAAAAAACTGTCAATTCGATTTTTCTCAAAATTTTATCAGATTTCAAAAACATTATTCTCCGTTGCACAAAATTGTTTTGGAGATGAAATCATATTTTAGTCGTTAAATTTTGGAGGTGACTAATTTTTTTTTCAGTTTTTTTTGATTTATAAATAAACCGTTAAATGGATTTTTTTTCAAAAAAAAAATACTCCTTTGATATCACGTTACAATATATTATATAAAATTTAATTCAAGTCTCTAGTGTTTTTGGTTCGTAAGATATTTAGGGTTAACCAAAATGTTCACCTTTTTTCAAACTGCTATGGTAAAAGAACCACACACGCAATTTTCTTGAGAGCCCTTTTTGCATCTTTCTGCGTTATTATCTGTATAACAAAATTATTTGAAATCGATATCTCTTCTGGTTCTTGAGCTATGGACGACGAAAAAACGTCGCGAACGTCCGTACACACTCACGCACAGACATCTTTCTAAAAATGTTTTATTTCGACTCTCGGGACCTTGAAACATCGAGAAATGTCAAAATTTTCACTTTACCAGATGAAGAAGTTTCTGCGATTATTTCAAAATCTAGAAACAGACCTTCGTCAATTAAACTCATTTTTCAAAACTTATAGTTTTGCTTTTGCATAATAACAAAAAATTTATCTTTGACACTTCTGACAGTTCAAGCAATTTTTCTTCTTCTTTGTAGTAGATTTTGTAATAGATTCAAGGAAAATTTTGAGACTAGTTTGTGAAAGGGTTAAATTGTTTATTGGTAGCATTTTATTAAAACTCAGCACTTTGTTTTAACCTTCCAGTTAACTAATAGTGGACATTAAAGGCCCAATGCCTGTATTTATATACGTGATATTGAGAACCGAACTTCAATGTATACCAATTTTTGTGTACTATTTTTGTAGATTTTAACTTTTATGAAAAAACTGACTTTTAAATTTTTATAAAAAAATTACTGAGTGTTGAAAAACAATATTTTCTATTAGAAAGAATAAGTTTGAAACCAATACTATACATTTAAAAAAAAGTTAGTTCAGTCGAAAATCCAATTGTAACAACTTTTAGTAATGTTTCGTGTATTTATTTTTTTTATAAAAAAACTGTCAATTCGATTTTTCTAAAAATTTTACCAGATGTTTAAAACGTTATTCTTCGTTGCACAAAACTGTTTTGGAGCTAAAATCCTTGTTTTTTCGTAAATTTTTGAAGGCGAGAAACATTTTTTGTATTTTGTTACCAATGATGGGTTTTAATTCACAAGATGGGGCATCTTAGATTAAGGCTAACCTTGATTTTTTCAGTGTTGGGCCAATTCCCGCCAGATCATCAGCTTTCTCATTCCCACCCAGCAGTATATAATAAATTGCTGAAGAAGGCTAAGAACCGTAAGTTCTTGGTGATAGTAATTTATAAGCGTCGATTTGATTGTTGTGACAGAAATCGATTTTAATGCTGCTTATCTATCAATGAATGTGGTGCTATCAGCTTGTGATAGCATTTTGACCTGTCTTAAAGCGAATTTCACTGCCAATTCTTCTATCAGGTTCTCTTGTAGCCAAGACAGTGCATCATATTAGTCCATGCTTACATTATTCCATATGTATTCCTGTAGAATCTGCGCGTGTCCTATATGGCTGTTTTTCAGCAATTGGTCTGGCTCAGTGGGAAAGCGTTGTTGGCAGCAGTTTCCTTTACATATACATAGATCAAAGGCGCTAATGCTTTCATACCTTTAGTATTTCATACAATTCAATTCCATTTCATACAATACCATAAGTATGTACTGGGCTGACGATTTCAGTATACATCCACATTATGATTCTAGGATTCGGTTCCCAGTTTATACTAAAGATCCTATTGAGTATATGCTATCTGAGTTTTTTTTGGATGTATCTACACCATAATTGGTACTCGGCTTGATCTGGAGATTTCAGTTCGGTTCACTCCATACTACAGATAGTATAATCTGAGATTTTTTTTTAATTTGTAAAGATTATATTATCCTAGATAAAGCTTGGTTTAATTGTTCGCTAATAGTGGCCAATGACTATTCATGTGTTTTTTCTATTGTTCTTACCACGCAGTGTAATGCTGTTTCTACACTTTTCAGATTTAAAAATATGTGAATATCTAGAAGTCTTTCAAAAGTTTTAGAACAAACTAGTAAGAATTATGGGTCTAAAGACCTTTAATGTCCTAATCAAATGTAATAAAGAATTAAGCATTTAAGTGAAACATTTTGAGTTTGAGTTTTAATTTTTATTCAAAGACAGTGTCAGATTTATCAGATTATTTAAAAATATAATAAAATTGCCTTATAACTTATGGATATAATTATCTTATTATGTATTCAATTACCTGCCCCATTTAACTATCCTATTCTCAAAAAATAAGACTTTTCCTACTAGGTCCGTAGATACTTGCCGTCGGAATAAAATGGACCGCATATCACATAAAACTAAACTACCCTTCACATAAACTTATTTAAACATCTTCTCGCACTTTTCATTGTAAAATTATGCGTATCAAAAAATATGTAAACATAATGGATGATGCGGATCACAATAACGGTCTTTCAAAAAATAACATCAAGCTATAGCATAAGTTTAAACGATACAAAATAAAGGTGCTCTATAGCCGGGCGCTGCGCTGCTGGTTGTATTGTGAGTTACCTGGATATTTATGAAGTTACCATAATTTTTGTTAACATAACAAAGAGGACGAACTATACCAAACCAACAGCAAATATAAAAATGGCCGTCAATTGTTTCGCACTGCGTGAGCCCCCATTGTCGTAAAAACCGAGTGAAAAATCCCTTTGAGGTAATAAATAATTTTTTAAGACGACATTTTCCAACGTAATGTGGCATAAGGCGTGCATAGTAGGTATAATATCCACATTGTACCTATAGCCATGCCTTAGCCAACCACTCTTTGCTATATAGTACAAAAGAGATCCCATATTTCCATTATATAGAAGACGCCGCTGTCGCCATCAGCACCGCCACTACTTAAGGCATACCTAAATATGCAAAGAAAGACCAGCTAAGACGTTCATATTTGGTCATATACCTATATCCATCACTATGCGAGGATATCCATAGAGGTCCTTCCTCCTGTCCTAGCACTCGGGAATTTCCACTTTTATTGGATATTTTCCCCTGTTGTGCAGCAACAACAGCGGTATGGATTGTGGAGTGCAGAGTTTTTTTTTTTATTTAACTGTTGAATAATTCTAATATCACGGATAGCTTAGGTACGAGTACCATACAACTCGTAAGTGAGCCACCAGACTTTTCATATACCTAAACCTACATCGCTTTTTCGTCCTTTAGGCTTTGGCTTTATTGAAATTTTATACCACAGCTCATGCTGTCATCTTCATCGTCAGCCATCGCGTCAGCTCAAATAGGACTTAACGAACATATAATAATCATAACAATCGTGCAGGAATAAAGTTCTTGAAGTTAGGGATTCAGAAATATTTTGAATATGACTGTGATTTTAGTTTTATGGAACTACTATCCTTGTTCGTTGTTATAGTGGAATCAGCGAGGCTACTGCTTTCCTATTACGAATACGATAAAAGAATGTCATTCGTCTGGGACGTAATTGCTATAAGTTTCAAGAACTATGTCTTTGAATGCATTCTTGGTTTTTGGTATAGCAGAAAGTTCTGCATGCGGCAAAGGAATTAAGGATAATTTAATGGAGTTCCATTGCTATGTTCGGTATATGTGAAATAGGAATGCGTCGTTATGGGAATTATAATTTTTATAAGCGCTTTTTGGAATATTGGACGACTTGAAATGAAACTGCAGTTAAATAAAATTGTAAATTTCTTTCAATCACGTGAAATAAGAGTTACACAAATTGTATGCATGATTTTTATTTGTAACATTTATAACATTTTGTCGAAAGTAGGTTTAGCGAAGTAATTTGAATCAATCAATTTCGTTCCGGTAACGGTATCGGTATCGGTCCCTTAAAACTTAGTCTTATCTCGGTCTCGGTCTCGCTTTTTTATACGAAATATACAGTGTTATAAGATCGATCTTGAGTTTTGTAACCAAGTCACATGGCCGAGAACAAAAGCGAACAACGTAAAATTTCAATTGGCAATCTTTCGAAAACAGAACTTAATACCCACGGAACAATTAAAATATATACGAAATATACGCTCAATCGATAATCAATCCGAAATTCGGAGTTAAGAGTGCTCCTTCCAATATATGATCGTCATAATCGTCCTAGCAGGAAAAATTTGAATCCACAAACAATGTTCAAAATGTTCCAGTGCCAATGAGACAAAAAAGTGCCCATAGTGTCGTAGATATTGCTGCCGCTGAAGCTTCAGTTGTAGAAAGTCCA
>NW_026605545.1:0-20627 GCF_945859685.1 Eupeodes corollae | reverse complement strand
AATTGTTGCTATACAAGACCCTCATCATCCCCGTCCTGCTATAGGTTGCAGAAGCATGGACTATGACAAAAGCGGATGAAAGCACCTTAGGTCGGTTTGAGAGAAAAGTTCTTCGTGTGATCTACGGTTCCGTATGCATCGAAGGGGATTGGAGGAGAAGATGGAACGACGAACTGTACGGGCTGTACAGCGACGTAGACTTAGCCAGAAGAGTAAAAGTCCAACGACTAAGATGGCTGGGTCACGTAGAGTGCATGGAAACCAATGCTCCGGCCCGGAAAGTCTTCGAATCCACACCCACAGGACAGGGCAGTAGAGGAAGACCGCGGATCAGGTGGCGCGCACAAGTGGAAGGTGACCTCACCCAACTTGGAGCGCGAAACTGGAGACATCTAGCTAGGGACCGAGCTAGATGGAGAAGTTTGTTGGGTGAGGCCCTTGTTCACACAGGACTGTAGCACCACCTTAAGTAAGTAAGTATTTGACTCAAATTTGTATTGAATTGCTTAATTGAGAAAAACAAATTGGTTGTAAGAGCTTTAATTTCCGAATCAAATCATTTCTCTCAGTATGATGTATGATGTATGATGTATGATGTATGATGTATGATGTATGATGTATGATGTATGATGTATGATGTATGATGTATGATGTATGATGTATGATGTATGATGTATGATGTATGATGTATGATGTATGATGTATGATGTATGATGTATGATGTATGATGTATGATGTATGATGTATGATGTATGATGTATGATGTATGATGTATGATGTATGATGTATGATGTATGATGTATGATGTATGATGTATGATGTATGATGTATGATGTATGATGTATGATGTATGATGTATAATGTATGATGTATGATGTATATTGTATGATGTATGATGTATGATGTATGATGTATGATGTATGATGTATGATGTATGATGTATGATGTATGATGTATGATGTATGATGTATGATGTATGATGTATGATGTATGATGTATGATGTATGATGTATGATGTATGATGTATGATGTATGATGTATGATGTATGATGTATGATGTATGATGTATGATGTATGATGTATGATGTATGATGTATGATGTATGATGTATGATGTATGATGTATGATGTATGATGTATGATGTATGATGTATGATGTATGATGTATGATGTATGATGTATGATGTATGATGTATGATGTATGATGTATGATGTATGATGTATGATGTATGATGTATGATGTATGATGTATGATGTATGATGTATGATGTATGATGTATGATGTATGATGTATGATGTATGATGTATGATGTATGATGTATGATGTATGATGTATGATGTATGATGTATGATGTATGATGTATGATGTATGATGTATGATGTATGATGTATGATGTATGATGTATGATGTATGATGTATGATGTATGATGTATGATGTATGATGTATGATGTATGATGTAGATGTATGATGTATGATGTATGATGTATGATGTATGATGTATGATGTATGATGTATGATGTATGATGTATGATGTATGATGTATGATGTATGATGTATGATGTATGATGTATGATGTATGATGTATGATGTATGATGTATGATGTATGATGTATGATGTATGATGTATGATGTATGATGTATGATGTATGATGTATGATGTATGATGTATGATGTATGATGTATGATGTATGATGTATGATGTATGATGTATGATGTATGATGTATGATGTATGATGTATGATGTATGATGTATGATGTATGATGTATGATGTATGATGTATGATGTATGATGTATGATGTATGATGTATGATGTATGATGTATGATGTATGATGTATGATGTATGATGTATGATGTATGATGTATGATGTATGATGTATGATGTATGATGTATGATGTATGATGTATGATGTATGATGTATGATGTATGATGTATGATGTATGATGTATGATGTACGATGTATGATGTATGATGTATGATGTATGATGTATGATGTATGATGTATGATGTATGATGTATGATGTATGATGTATGATGTATGATGTATGATGTATGATGTATGATGTATGATGTATGATGTATGATGTATGATGTATGATGTATGATGTATGATGTATGATGTATGATGTATGATGTATGATGTATGATGTATGATGTATGATGTATGATGTATGATGTATGATGTATGATGTATGATGTATGATGTATGATGTATTTTTATGACATATTTTGAAATTGAATTTAAACATCTGACTGTAGAAAAAATATAACATAACATGTTTTGTAGTATATCTACTGATTTACAAAATCTTGAAACTTTTTAAGCATTGATTGCTTAAAAGTTAAAAGTTACAGCCATAAAACCAATATTTTTGGGTGCTTTTGGCCATTTGTCAATAAAGATATAGTCCCTGGTCATATTATTAGACGCATTGCAGAATTTTTATAATTATTAGATTGTACGCAACATTTTTAACGTTCAAGAATAGATGTATGGTTACATTTTTATGAAAGATGGAGCTTCATGCCACACAGCCCGGTCCAAAAAAGCGTACTTGAGGGAAACAGCCCAGATATGAACCCAATTGAAAACGTGTGGGAAATGATAAAGAGCGAAGTAGCTAAAGATGCGGTCACTTATTGAAAGAGTAACTCACGTGTAAAATCACCATCCACTAATGCAGGAAACAGTCAAATGATGCATTGACAGTATGCCGAGCAGAATTAAGCAAAAGGAGGTTCAACAAAATATTTTGAAAACATTACAAAAATAACAACAACAAAAATATTGATCCTTTAAATCTGATGCTATATTTCTAGGATGTAGTTTATAAATTTCTTCCAATCAGTATACTAAACTCCTAGTATAAATAATCTTCCCTGTATGCTCAATATACCAAGTAAGGTTGATATTGGTGCATTACAGCTAAGTAGTTATGAAGTTCTTTCAGGACTTACATCACTTAAATCGAAATTAAATGGTGGAGTCGACGGTGTACCCGCTATATTTCTCAAATATTGTGCGTCATCACTTTGCTATCCTTTGCTTTGTATTTTTAATAAGTCCCTATCAGAAGGATTTTTCCTTGATACATGGAAAATATCTTACCTTATGCCAATTCACAAATCTGGTTGCAAGAACTTAGTAGAAAATTATAGGGGTATTTCAAAACTTTCAGCCATTCTCAAGTTGTTCGAGAGTTTAGTAAAAAATAAAATTGAATTTTTAACCAAAGAATCCATACCTGAATTGCAACGAGGATTTGTATCTGGGCGATCCACCACTGCAAATATGGGTCTTTTTTAAACATACGTAATTAATTATATTGAGGCATTGAATCAGGTATATGCTTTACACACAGATTTTAGCAAAGCCTTTGATTCTGTTAGCCATCACACACTGCTACGTAAACTTGAGATATTTGGATTCCACTCTAAGTTTCTCAGTTGGATTTCGTCATACCTCATAGGTAGGTCTCAAAAAGTTATCATTGATAACTTCCTATAGAGGTCTATAGAATGTACTTCTGGTGTCCCGCAGGGCAGTCATTTGGGTCCTCTTCTTTTTAGTATTTTTATCAATGACATTACGTTAGCCATAAATCACTTCCAGTGTCTCCTATATGCCGATGATCTAAAATTATTTCTTGAGATAAAAAGTGTTGATAACTGCTATCGTGTTCAGTCCGATATAAATCGGGTGGTTGAATTGTGTTATTCAAATAGTTTAAAGTTAAATATAAAAAAATGTAATGTTATCTCTTTTTTTAAATCAATCATTCATATTGACTTTAAATACTTGATCGAGTCTAACACACTCTCCAGTGTAGAAAATATCAAATTTTGGTATAATTTTTGATTCAACTTTTTTTTTAAATGTCATGTTGACTATATAGTTATAGACGCAACTCCAACACTAAAAAATTCTGGAATTGTTATTCATGGTGAACAGTCTCTAATTACACGCCAAAAAAGGAAATCACTATACGACATCAAAAATAATCTACTCGCCATAACACCAAATGCGAAAATATTAATAAGAGGAGTAAAATTCACATCAATAACTTTGCGTTTTCTTTCAACTTTGCACGAATTCCTGTAACCCGCAGTAGTATTTTTGGTAGAGCAAGTGGAGGTTATTTGATAGCAGTACGATGTAGTTTAAAAATCTGTGTTAGTATTAAATCTGTAGAGAGAAAGACCGTTATAATGTTACATCACAGGCATGAACAATATTACATTCTTCCAACCTATTTAAATTGTACTAATTTTGATAACGATTTTAATGAACTGCAATCCTTTTTAAGTGAAATTGATTTTAGGAATATTTTAATAAACGGTGATTTTTTAAGAGCTTGAGAACTTTTTTTTAAAAAAAAAACGCATAAAATTTGCAAAATCTCATCGATTCTTTATTTGACACGTTAGATTGGTCCATGACATTTACTTTTTGAAGATAATTTCATTTAAATGTTGACCGCGGCTGCGTCTTAGGTGGTCCATTCGGAAAGTCCAATTTTGGGTAACTTTTTCGAGCATTTCGGCCGGAATAGCCCGAAATTCTTCGGAAATGTTGTCTTGCAAAGCTGGAATAGTTGCTGGCTTATTTGTGTAGACTTTAGACTTGACGTAGCCCCACAAAAAATAGTCTAAAGGCGTCAAATCGCATGATCTTGGTGGCCAACTTACCGGTCCATTCCTTGAGATGAATTGTTCTCCGAAGTTTTCCCTCAAAATGGCCATAGAATCGCGAGTGTGTGGCATGTAGCGCCATCTTGTTGAAACCACATGTCAACCAAGTTCAGTTCTTACATTTTTGGCAACAAAAAGTTTGTTAGCATTGAACGATAGCGATCGCCATTCACCGTAACGTTGCGTCCAACAGCATCTTTGAAAAAATACGGTCCAATGATTCCACCAGCGTACAAACCACACCAAACAGTGCATTTTTCGGGATGCATGGGCAGTTCTTGAACAGCTTCTGGTTGCTCTTCACTCCAAATGTGGCAATTTTGCTTATTTACGTAGCCATTCAACCAGAAATGAGCCTCATCGCTGAACAAAATTTGTCGATAAAAAAGCGGATTTTCTGCCAACTTTTCTAGGGCCCATTCACTGAAAATTCGACGTTGTGGCAGATCGTTCGGCTTCAGTTCTTGCACGAGCTGTATTTTATACGGTTTTACACCAAGATCTTTGCGTAAAATCTTCCATGTGGTCGAATAACACAAACCCAATTGCTGCGAACGGCGACGAATCGACATTTCACGGTCTTCAGCAACACTCTCAGAAACAGACGTAAAATTCTCTTCTGTACGCACTGTACGCATTCGTGTGGTTGGTTTAATGTCCAATAAAGTAAACTGAGTGCGAAACTTGGCCACAATCGCATTAATTGTTTGCTCACTTGGTCGATTATGTAGACCATAAATCGGACGTAAAGCGCGAAACACATTTCGAACCCAACACATTGATTTTGGTAATAAAATTCAATGATTTGCAAGCGTTGCTCGTTAGTAAGTCTATTCATGATGAAATGTCAAAGCATACTGAGCATCTTTCTCTTTGACACCATGTCTGAAATCCCGCGTGATCTGTCAAATACTAATGCATGAAAATCCTAACCTCAAAAAAATCACCCTTTATTAGGCGATTTAAATGCTAGAATCGGTGAATTTCAAAATCCAGCTTCTCTGATGAACAACACCGCGCACGCGTTTAATAGTTTGAGAAGGTCTTCGGACAATTACAATTACAAATAGTTGTGGCAGGCGTTTTATGGAGTTGGTGGAGGACTTCGGCCGTCTAATGGTTGTAAATGCAATTTCTAAAAGAGATAGCAGAGTTGAATTAACATTTATTTCTGGTCAGGGTTGTTCTATGATAGATTACTGTTTGGCTAGAGGCGATTGGCTTACTGTTATAGAGGATTTTGAGGTACAAACCGCAAGCTATTCAGCCCACCTTCCAATAGGACCATTTATGAAATTTCAAAACGTCGATTCTACGGTGAGCGAACCAGTCCTAAAATATAATTGGGTTGATAGTCAGGTAGTAGTGTACACGCGTAGACTCGATGCGCAAGTAAATAGTCTATCAAGCCATGTATCCTGGTCCTGTGAGCAGTCGGCTGGAGAAATAATAGAATTTATTAAGAGTTCAGCCATGCCACCCAATAGGAAACAAAATTTTACTGCTGAGTGGTACGACTGGGAATGCATAAAACTCTGAAAACAGTCATTTGCGATGCTTAACATTTTTGGGAAAACAAAGTCTAATTTCTTTAAATCGCTCTGCAAAAATAAACAAAAAACTTTTATGGCTGATTTAGCAGTAGGTTTATCAAAATGTAAAGACTCAAAATAATTTTGGTCTAAAGTGAGATTGTTAGGTGGCGTTAAAAATGTTTCAGCAACTACAATAAATGTAGAGTTACTAGCAAACCATTTCAAGGAACTTCTTAACGCCTCAACAAACTCGCAACTATTTCAATATGCTTCACCCTCAATCACTATTTCAGACCTATTACAATAAATGAATTGCAAGCAACCCTTAAAAACATGAAAAACAACAAGGCAGCCGGGCTAGATGGAATTCCAGCTGAATTTTATAAAAACTTATTCCCCGTCTTTCATAAATCTTCTTCTTGATTTTTTTAATAAGCTTCTTGAAAAAGAAGAAATACCTCAGTCATTTTTAATGTCACAAATTTGTCCAATTTTTAAAAAAGAAGATCCTAGCTCACCAGCAAACTATAGGGGCATTTCGATTCTTACTTGTTTGAGAAAAATATTTACCCAAATTCTATACTGCAGGCTTATGAGGTGGGTAGAAGAAAGCAAATTGCTCAGCACTTTCCAAGCTGGTTTTCGCTCTGGTGTTTCAACTGTAGATCAAATCTTCGCACTCTCCAGTATAGCAAAACGTTTCATCGATAGCAAACAAAAACTTTATGTCTTTTTCATTGATTTTAGGGGGCAGCATTTGATACTATCAACCGGAATTCACTAATTTATAAATTATCAAATTTTGGTATATCGACGAAGTTTTTAAGACTCTATTTCTCCTTTTAAAAATCTTGCGCTACTGTGTCAAATGGGAGTTCCATATCCAGCTTCTTTAACACTGATTGCGGTGTGCCCCAAGGTTGCCCCTTAAGCCTGATTATGCTCGCCCTTTTCATTGACGTTGTCTCCCGTGATTTTCCTGGGGGTGTTAGGTTTGGAAATATACTTATTAAGGTACTACTTTATGCGGACGACCTTGTTGTTTTGTCGGTCAACCCCACCACATTACAGTTACAAATTGATAGACTTAAAAACTTTTGTGATAAATGGGACCTGAATATAAACACCTCAAAATCAAAAATTATGATTTTTGAAAGCACCCGTCGAAGAAGAAACCCGCTAGAAGCATGGTCATTGGATCGTGAACCTATAGAGGTGGTTAGCCAATTTAAGTATTTAGGTGTTCTATTTTGTAGCAATCTAGATTTCAGGCCCCATGTTAAGGAAAAATGCTTTTTGGCAAAAACTGCAATAAACCTTATATGGAACAAAATCTTCTGCAATAAGTACATAGACATCTCAGCTAAATTTAGAGTTTTTGAAACTACTATAAACTCATGCTTATGCTTCTTTTTTAAACGAATATTCTTCCAAACCATACACCAACTTACGCTATACATGTGGAATCAGGTATCCCTCCGATTTTTCTAAAAAATCATAAATTTAATGCCGATTACATAATAAAAGTAATGCAAAGGTCAAATAAAAATCTTCATAAGCAAATGATGGATTTCGCATTCCGAAAGAATTTAAAGAATGGTATGAAAAAGCAAATGCGCACGGATTTAATCTAAACCTTGGAACAACTTCTCTTGATAATTTGAAAGGTAGGTTTTATGAATGTATTGCGTTGGTTGATGATTCATTGGTCTATAAGCAACTCAATCACACTTTGTAAACAATTATTTTAATAGTAATCTTTCTGCAAATCAAATAGGTACTTTGTTTAAAGCAAGAACTGAGATGCTAAATCTGAATTACAAACCTCACAGAAATGATAATCCCAGGTGTAACCTCTGCAATCGAAATGAAATCGAAGATTTCAACCACTTTTTAGCCGTTTTGTCCAATTCTACAAGAATTCCGAAGACTTTATTTTTCAAAAAGCTTTTTCTATCACCAGGAAGCGAAACAAATTTTAAACGGAGAGTGGGGTTGGAAGGACCTTTAAAATTTTATTCATGCCTTAGATTACCGAAACAGTTTTTTAGAGTAATTTTAAAATTAATTGATTTAAGTTCTTCGAGAGATTTCTTTAAGGCTAGTCTTTTATTTATATTTACTTTTTTATAATGTTACATACATATATTAATATATATATTTACCATAATCTGTTATCTGTAAGACTGCTTGTAGATGTTACATAAATAAAAAAAAGTAATAGGTTAATCTATCCATTTGTTTAATATAATGTCAATCCTTGTACATGAAGCTCATTCCATAAAAACTCACCCATTATTAACACCTCTGCAGTATAAAGGAGCATTTAAAAAAGATCCTTCATTTATTGTATAATGAATTTAGTTCCGGTAAATCATTCGCGTTCACTCAACCAACAAATCCATATCAATAACCATGTCCGTACAGCTGTCAACTTATAAAATAGGAATATTTTTGGAAAGTTCAGTTGGTTGGCGTGAAATGTTTCAATCGCGTGCTACTTTCCATTAGGCCGAATAAGCTCAAGTTGATTTTAGCTTTTTTGCCTTAGTGGAACGCGGTACCAGGCAAAGCTATTAAAATCCTGAAGTAGGTGCCTCAAAGTTAAAAAATTAAGTTTCGTGCTCAAGTGTACCTATACCGAACTTACATGCACATACATATGTACGTGCAATGTAGGCGAGTGTTAGTACTTTTAAACAACACCTTATCTAGGTATTTATTCTATTACTGCAGCAATATTTTGCTTGAGAAATACACAATGCAATTAATGACAGCTTAGATAATGAATACTTTTGCTTTGTACGAGTAGTGTGCTATTTTGATGGAGGTTTAAGTTTTAATTTGACTTGAATAGCTAAGATTGTAGTTGGACTGTGTCATAGTTATTTCGAAAAACTACACGGTGTTTGAAATATCCTGATTAAAAACGGAATTTGAATTTGTTGGCTCTAGGCCGATGTAATTATTTTTAAGAAGTAATATAGGAGTGATTAGTGTTATCTCAGGTCATTTATAGTTGAAAAGGTTAGCATGTACCTCTGTCGTTTTCGACGGTTTATATGATTTATGGATCATGCGGGCAATGCTGTTCACTCAACTTGTTATTAAAAAGTTTTTGAATTTTTAGTTTTTTTTTATTCTGTACAACTAACACAACAAGTTCATACATTTTTGGACTTTAAATGACCTCAGAATCCCAATATTTTCTGCTTTGGCGAATATATAATATATTTATGTATTTGAGAATGCACTTGTTTCACTGATTGAGCGTGTAATATGAATGTGTTGTGCTTCCTATGTTTAGGAATATAAAGATCATTTTTCTAAATATTCTTCATTTTCTATTCCTAGTTATAAAAGAACAATAGAGATACTAGACAAACTGCTTATATTTACCACAAACCACTTTTAAGGGTCCCCATTGATAAATCAAGCTCTCACTTCCACTGATCAAAATCATGTTTGGTGTATTATATCTTACACTATAATGCCATAAAATTATCACATCCTTAGCCGCCTTACCACAGCTCATTTGTCTTCTAGTTTCTTAAGGTTATATAAATTTCCAGAGGGTAAAGTAAATGTTTGGTAACACCCTGATTCCGATATGATAGAACTATATCAAATAACGCATGGTTAAATAAATACCTACCAACCAAAAAAAAACATAAAAGATGAACATAAGTACTTAATATATTTCCCTTCATCCATTAGGAACACATAAATGGTCCCTTTTTCATCATCACACAACATGCTGGCATGACAAATCCCAAAACATAAAGCTGAAATTATCTCAATAAATTGAGTGAACCAAAGAGGTGCTAAAATCATATCCACTTCACCGGTGCTTAGGGTCACGAGAAAAATACTCCTAACAGCACATAATTCATTTGAAGAAAATGGAGAAAAAAATGATAAATAAACCAATCAACCACCCCCAATAGCTGTAGGTAGAAGGCACACATATACACCACTAAACTGCCAAGAAACATATATTTTCACAGGATATTCGATAAATCAATGTTAAAGTGTCCCAACCTTACATATAAATACATATATGAACATTGTATACAGTAATATTATATATGTACATTGTACATACATACAAACATATGTGAGACGGGTGAGTTCATGGTTCGATTGTCGGTTCAAAGGGTGACGAAGGACATTTATAGTAAAAGCGCCCATGCGGGCAGAAACACTTTAAATTATTACATCAATTCTTATGATTGCGTATCCTGCAGCCTTTGGCGCCCAATATTTTATGCTTCAAGTGAACATTCCTGAACATTGAGTATGTGCTCAACGTTCCTTGGATAACATAAGTATTGTTTGCAAGGACGTGTAGGAAGTTCCACAATTTCTTAAGAATTCGTTTTGTCAGTATGTACATATGTATGCATACGTATGCTTATACGAATTTTATTGCCAAGACGGAAGTTCAAAAGTGTTTGCTGGAGTTCACATATGTATAGACTTGGTTGATATTGTTCTTCAATGTTACGTTTCCATATGAGACAGACGATATGCAGCAGGGGGCTTACTACTTCAAGAAACTAAAATTACAGATGAATACATGCAAAGCTCCGTTCGTGATGCAGCGTAAACATGAACAACATGTGAACAATATTATTGGCAGATAAAATCTTGGCATTAACTCGAAAAGATTGCGGAAAAAGTATCTTCGTGGTTTCGATGAAATAAACTAGAGACGGTGATTGTTGTTGGTTTTCTTGAAACTAAACTCGGACCTCCTGTTTCTGCTGCTAAAAAAGAAAATTAAGAAGTATTCAGATTATTCCTCATATGTAAATTCCATTCTTTTGAAAGTTCGACTGTAACACAATTCTCGTATATAAAGAACCTTCTTTTTAAGTATGAGCTAAGAACTTGTTTATAAAAATGAAGACAAAAGTTTGTAGGAGCATACAAAAAATCATCAATTTCAATATTGAACTTGAATAATAAAAGAAAATGCGCTTGTCATTTCAATAATTGTTTCTAGAATGTTTTAAAACTTTTGGCTTGTACACGTGTGTGAACTCCTCCATCTTAGATTTTGGTGCGTTGAAAATGTTGATCAAGAATATCGCAATAATTTAGTGCTTTTTCTTCAAATTGCAAAAAAAACTTGTTAGCTCCTAATAGGATATGTTATTGTAAGTGGCTTAGTGTAGGGGCCTAGTGCCTTACAGCTCTCAATCATTATCAAGTGCTAGTGATTGCAGGGATTGAGCGGACCTACAGTTTATATCGATACCTTCCCGTAGGAATGTATTAAGCGAAACTTTTTTTGAAAACGACTTTTTAATGTGGAACTATACTAGAAGTTTAGCGCCACATTTTGGCCTGGGTTACGCTGTCCTATCATGTATAAAAAAAGAAACTAAAGAGGAAATAAAATTTGTAACAACCGCCAAGCTTTCTCACTGTATTTTCTCCCTGAAATTTGTATTATCCGCCATTGAAATTATGCTTAGCGACATTTTTAAAAACCTTATTGTCTTAAGCAACCAACCGTCCACAAACAAATTTTGTTAAATGTCGAATAGTTTAACCAAAATTGTCGCTTAGCAAACTCTTCTAAATAGAACTTGTTCCATTTTTGTCGGTTATAACAATCCAGATATGGTTTTCTTTGATTTAAAATATTTTTCTATGAAGTAGGCTTTTGTTTTTTGCCATTTATTTCGTGTTTTTTTTTGTCTGGTCGGTTGTAAGGGTATTTTTGTACGTAGGTAGGTGAGATAAATACAATTATGAATTATTTTAGGTTGATCATTTTGAAAAAAAACTAAAAGTACTTCGGGTGAAAGGAGTTTGTCTGCACCATACAAATCTGCATGTGGCTCTGAGTCTGAGTCTGAGTGTGATCCGTTTGAAACAGATTTGAGTTCATCTTGGCATAATGATTCCATAGAAAATTCAAGTTCCCATGAAATAATAGAACATGGAAAAACGAGAATCCAAAGCCGAAAATCATGGCCATTGAGGTACTTAACCAGGGGTTGTTGGTAGACTCAAAAAAAACTCGTGTTGAGAAAAAAACATAAATCTGTGCAAATAATCCATGCAAGAGCTGCCAAAACGAATGTTCTACTAGATAAGGTAAAGGTAAGTCACAAAGGCAAGCCGTTTTTGAATTTTATTAAAAACTGCCACATACACAGAAAATAGATTGGTAATTATGTTGTGTTGATCGTATTCCTATCAAAATGCGACGAATCAAAGTAATTGAAAAGAAGACAAAAACAAGGAAATATTTTATAAATTTTAAAGGGAAGAGAATATAAGTATGCATGCAGTTTTTGCTAAAAACTCTTAACATTTCCAGTAGAGTTGGCACATATGCCCTTGAAAAAACAACAGTTTTAAATACATCGTAATCAGCCAAGAAGTGAGCACCTATACGTCAAATGCTACATCTAATGATTTAAAAGCTTACCAAGGGTTCCATCCCATTATAACCATTCTAGGACCAATAGAACTTACTTGCCTAAGGAGTATTTTAGTGTTTCTAATCTTTACAGAAAATTCAAAGAAAACCAAGAGGAACAAAGTTTGAATTTTGTCTTCGACGAAAAAATCATTTCGCGGAATCCTTTAAGGACCGTGAGTTGGATAAGACAGAGAAAAAAAGTTCTAAAATATTCCCAACAGAAAGAAACGAGCCATAAACTGTCTATTCTTCCTTAGAAGAGCATTTATAGCATCGAGGACATGTGGAATTATTCTCGAGATCGTTGTAGCAGGAATATGACACAGGTATTGGTTAACGCAAGACGCTCACCTGCAGAAATGCTCTTGCGCATATTCGTATCTTGTTTTTGAATTTGTGGAGCCACCAAAGCTAAAAGATGATCAAATTGCTTGCAAATTGCAAATCGCAAAAAAAGTCAATACAGTTTTGGTTCTCCTGTTCGCAATTCGACCGTCAATTTTGCGTTAAATCCGTCCTGCTCACGACGAACAGGCCACCCAATCCATACCCTACAACTCATCTTTTTGGGCTGTTTGGCTGTTTCTTCATCGCTGCTTTCTAATAAAAAAAACCCTCAAAATAATCACAACTGCCACGTTTTTTTCCATCTTATTTTTTTATATTTCACTTTGTTGTAGCTTTAAAATTTTCTGACTGATGCGATGTGTGACAATGTGCTGAAAATAAATTTGTAGATCCAAAATTTGATTTGGTATGTACACGGTTGGCTGAAAACTTACAAATGTTTGCAAACCTATTGCTAGCTAGACCAAATTAGTGTGTCGACATTGTCAGACAAATATTTGGCAACAGATTTGCAGATGTTTGTAGATATCTACAAACTGTGTACACACAAATTAAATTTTCAGCTCATTGTCAGCTCATTTTCACACATTGTAAGACGTTTGCAGATCTGGCAATGATTGTCAGACCTGGCAATCGTGTACACATACTTTAAATCCCAAACCTTACGAAGTGGTAGTGTTGACATAAAAGATTTTCGTGATTGGAAAAACAAGCGCAACCAAATGAAATGCCTTGAAGAATTCAATGAACCTGACATTCCATATTCTTCCAAACTGTCAATATCAGGCCCGAAACGAAATTATTTAGAGAGTCCTCTAAAAAAAATCTTTATTCCTGAACGATACATTCAAGAATACTAGGATATGAAAATACAGTCGGTGAGAAACAAGACGAATTAGCAGAGACAGACGAAGAAGATGATTTGTCTAAAAACTCAAAATTATAATCATTAATCTTAAAATGTCCGCTTTTATCCCCAAAATTAATTTAGTAATCCTTTTTGAACTTTCTTTTGAAATCAATGTTATGTTACTTTTTATGTAGATTTTTTTTTATTTTATTGTTAATGAAAACAAAATAAAACATGAACCATTTATTTTAAACATTTATTTTTTGTGACCATTACAGTGTCTTAAGCGTCATTTACTATTGCATCAAACGAAAATGTCTTGACCACGCAAATGTACTAAGCCACAAAAATTTTCTTATCTGATTAAAATTTTGGTTTTGCAATGATGTCAAGTTTTGTATTTTGAAAATCCCTCTCCAAATCTGTTCCTTCCATTACAATACACAAAAAAAAACTAAATGAGACGTTTTTTTTTGTTTCCTAAACAATTTTAAAAATGTCGCTTAATACATTCTTACGGGAAGGTATCGATATGCTGAATCCGAACCGATCGTTTTAGAAAGCACTTTTCATTCCTCGCAAGAGGCAGTACCCGTAAAAAAAACATTAGGTGGTACAGGGGGAATCAACCCAAGACCCCTCGCATCCAATGCACATACCATCATGCCACGGGTTATTGTAATCGAAAGGTTTGATATTTCCAGACCCTAGAAACTAAATGAAATGTTTGAGGAGCAATGTCTAGGTGTGTGTATGTACCTATACGTTCGTACGTCCATACGATCATGACACCTTTTTTCGTCGACGTAGAGTTAAAAACTCTGAAGAACCTTGAGAGATATCGACTTCAAATGAATGTTGTTCAACATGTTATAACATAAAAAGATGAATAAGGAACTTTAAAAAAATTGAGTGAGTGAAAAACTTCGTTAAGTTGAAATGGAATAAAACAAGCTGCGTGTGAGTAATTAACAAATCCTCGGCTTCTTACGGTGGCACGGATTCGAGTGGTCTAACTTATGTTCACCTTTAGGGCAATGTCGATTTCGGTTTATTTGCATAGACCTGCGACATCAAGAAACCCCACAAGAAAAGTCTAGCGTTGTCAAATCACATGACCTTGGTTGCCAATTCACATCACCCCTCAAATCTTTGATGCAAAGTGTCAATCATAGCGTTTGCTGTATGGCACATAGGGCCGTCCTGCTAAAACCACATGTCGTCTAGGTCCATATGGTTCAATTTGGGCCATAAGAAATAAGTTATAATCGTCATGTAGCCCTAGCTGTTGCATGCTGGTGACCACCTCACTAACGTCGTTTTTAAAAAAGTACAGACCAATTACGCAGCCCGGCCCAAAATCCACACTAAACGGTTACTTTATTGAGGATGCATTATCACATGCTCAACCCCGCGTGGGTTGGTGTCTTCCCATATACGGCAATTTTGCTTGTTAACACAGCCATCCATCCTAAAATGCGCCTCGTCACCAAAGGTGGTTTTTCGGCTAAAATTGGGGCCCTCTTCTAAACAGAAAACAAATATGTGTCACAATGAAATTAACTTGAAAATAATTGTATGCATCAAAAAATAAGGTAAAACTTTTAGAAAAAATCAAAACAAAATATTTAAAATGCATAGGTACTACAAAAAGTTATTAAAAATTGTGTTTTGAATAAAAGTCTCGGGACCTAGCATTTAAACTTATTTCATCATATAAAAAATACTGTTGTTAATTTAAACAAATTTTGTTAAGAAAAATCCAATTGACAACTTTGTTTTACAAAACACGAAAACCAACATAAAATTGATACAAAATGTTTTATGAGAACAGAGAACTAAATTGACGTCTTACTTTTTTATATTGCACAAAATATTTCTATAATTATTTTGTTAAGTTCTTAAAAATATTGACACACTGGTACCTTGTTTGTAAAATATTCGATATGTATGTATCGCTCATAAGAAACACGCTTATAAGAAAACCTCGCTTAGAAGAAACTTCATCAAAAGCACCGTGAACTTTCCAATATATTTAAATGTTGAATTGAATGTTTATAAGAAACACGTTTATAAGAAATAGACTGATAAAAGAAACATTTCTCAACCACAAACTTTTATTTTTCATGTTAAGTTGGTTGGATATAAGAAACTTGCAAACAAATCACGAAATTCAAAAAACATGAAAAATTCAAAACAAAGGATGTAATGTAATTTATGCACATATGATGTAATATGACATTTGAATGAATAATTGAATGAATTTAGTTCAGTGTTCATTTTGACATTATATTTGTTATGTTTTGTGTTTCTGTTGTGTTCCTCGTCCTCGTTGAAAATGTCGCGTAATAACATTTCAATTAAAACTAAATTAGTTATTTTGGATGAAATCAAATCGGGAAAAAGTCAAAAAGAAATTTGTGAAAATTTTAAAATTGCAAAAAGCACATTGTCTAAAATAATAAAGAACGAAAAACAGTTCGAAGAACAAAAAAACAAATGCAAGAACTTAAACAGAAAAAGAAACAGGGATGGAAAATACGAAATTCTAGACAAAACTATGAACAGGTGGTTCCAAAATATGAGCGAAAAAAATGCAAAGATAACAGGTCCAATTTTACTGGAAAAAGCACAACAATTTGCTATTCAGTTGAGTATTTCAGACTTTAATGCAAACGGTGGTTGGTTACAACGTTGGAAAAGCAGATCCAACATTTCTTTTAGGAGGCTTCATGGAGAAGGTGGTTCAGCCGACGCTGAAGCCGCAAGTAATTTTGTAGAACTTGTTGTGCAAAAATATGATGTAGAAAACATTTATAACGCGGATGAGACCGGATTGTTTTTTAAAGCTCTTCCTACTGGGACCCATGTCGAAGATGGCCATGATATACAAGCGCAGAAAATACCAAAAGATAGAATAACATTGCTGTTCATATGTAATGCAACCGGCACAGACAAATTTGTGTTTGCTATTGGGAAATATAAGCAACCCAGATGTTACAGAAACCAAACAATTCCAGTCGCTTACAAATTTACTACACAGAACGAAAACAGTCATCCTATTGACTATTTTGGTAGTCAATATGACTATTTGGTAGTCAATTTTCAGCCGATAACCGCGATAGTCAATAGAACAATTTTCGGTTGTCAATTTTGGAATCCGAAATTTTTTTACAATTCGGTAGTCAATATGACAACTTTAGTAGTCAATGTGACAACTTTGGTTGAAGGCAATTGAAACTACGGTTGTCATATTGACTAATTTGGTAGTCAATACGACAACTGCGGTAGTCAATATGACAACTGCGGTAGTCAATACGACAACTGCGGTAGTCAATATGAAAACTACGGTAGTCAATATAACAACTGCAGTAGTCAATATTAAAGCTTTGGTTGAAAGAAATTGAAACTACGGTTGTCGTATTGACTATTGTGGTATTCAATACGACAACTGCGGTAGTCAATATAACTGCGGTAGTCAATATGACAACTGCGGTAGTCAATATGACAACTGCGGTAGTCAATATGACAACTGAGGTAGTCAATACGACAACTGCGGTAGTCAATATGACAACTGTGGTAGTCAATATGACAACTGCGGTAGTCAATAGGACAACTGCGGTAGTCAATAGGACAACTCTGGTAGTCAATATGACAACTGCGGTAGTCAATATGACAACTTTGGTAGTCAATACGACAACTGCGGTAGTCAATACGACAACTGCGGTAGTTAATATGACAACTGCGGTAGTCAATATGACAACTGCGGAAGTCAATATGACAACTGCGGTAGTCAATATGACAATTGCGGTAGTCAATATTACAACTGTGGTAGTCAATAGGACAACTGCGGTAGTCAATATGACAACTGCGGTAGTCAATATGACAATTGCGGTAGTCAATATGACAACTGTGGTAGTCAATAGGACAACTGCGGTAGTCAATATGACAACTGCGGTAGTCAATATGACAATTGCGGTAGTCAATATGACAACTACGGTAGTCAATACGACAACTGCAGTAGTCAGTATGACAAGCTAATCCTAAAAATGATAACATAAAAGAATCTAAATTGTGTGGTCATCTCACCCAGTTTGTATCCTATCTGTAAAATCTTCAAAAATAAAAATTTCATTAAAAACAAAATTTGTTTCTTAGTTTTAAGTACATTTATTTTAATCGGTTATATATGGGTATTTTTAATAAATATTATTAAATATATCTTTAAAATAACTTGTTTTGCAATAATATATAGATATATACAGTGTCGTAATAAACTATAGCATCTTAATCTGTTCTTTTTATTATTGTTGATTTATTTCTTAGGTTGAAATTATTTTTAACATCGTCTTTTTACTTAATGGGTGGTATGCGAAATGCATTGTCTCAGTCTCAAATCTCATTATTTTGAGCTTTTGCTAGCTTTCGTATGCAAAATTGTTTTGAGACAAATCTCACAAAAATGAGATCGATCTCATTTTATAGATCTATCTCATTTGAGATGTTTCCGTATGCAGAAAGAAAGCGTTGTCTCATTCAAATGAGCCAAAGCTCGTAAAATGTTGAGACTGGAAATTAGTTGTCTCAGGAATAACAATGGCTGAGTACATGAATATTTTTGCTCCTGTTGAGTCAACAGGAAATTATAAAATTCTTTATAGGTTTACCCAAACTCAAATTGAGGCCTTAACAGATTATTTTTTTCAAAGTAGTGATACTTTTCGGGGTGGTCGTTTATCTATTAAAACCACAATGATGGTTTTTCTACGATTCGTTGCTGATCCTGGTTTCCAAAGCGGAATTGCCGAAGATTTCGGAATCGACCAAAGTTCGGTATCTAGGATCATCATCGAAGTTGGTGAAAAAATTGTAAGGAAAAAAGAGGACTGGATTAAATTTCCGAATACGTTGGAGCAGACAGATGCCGAAAAAGTAATTTGGCTAAATAAGTATCAATTCCCATCCTGCATTGGAGCAATTGATTGCACTCACGTGCGCATTAAAAAGCCTATCCGTCACAGTGATGAATTTGTAAATAGAAAAGGTAGATAACACAAAGTTTGAGTGTTCTCAAAAATATAATTAATAATTCTCTTTATTTTGTGTTAGGTTTTCATTCAATAAATGTTCAAGCGACATGCAACGGAGCGGAACTGTTTACGAGTGTTGACATCTCTTGGCCAGGGTCGGTACATGATTCGAGAATCTTTAAAAATTCTGAAATTTACCAAACTCTCCTTGAAAGTTCATCAACTATACTCATTGGCGACGAGGGCTATGGAATTACTCCGTTTTTAATGACTCCGTACCGGAACCCTGTCAGTGCCGCTGAAGTTAACTTTAACAATATTCTAACGCAAGAAAGAGTTATTATTGAGAGAGTATTTGGCCAGCTTAAACAAAAATTTCCTTGTCTGCAATATAAATTAAGAGTGGCAACACGCAACGCACCAAAGGTAATAATGTCGTGTATTATTCTGCACAACATTTCAAAAGCATTCCAGGGTGGGGATGAAAATGAGGAAAACCAGATGGATGCTCCAATGGATATAGAAGAAGAAGAACATACCCCTCTCTTTCCCCCCAATGACACATCAAGGAGAGATTCTCTTCTCAGAGTAGCTGGTCAGAGCAAAAGAAACGAAATTGCGAGGCTTTTGCTCAACCAAAACCGTTAGATTGTGCACATTTTTTTTTAAATAAAAACAAAAATAACATAAATATCAAGAGTTTTATTTATAAGATATGTATGTACATTATGTAATTGTTTCCCTTAAAAAATTTCAAAAGAAATTTCATTTTCTTGTGTAACTTTATTTTCAAGGAGTTTTAATTTTTTGGTTAACACTAAATTTTGCTTCAGTAAAATTAGCCTCTGTAAATCAGTTAATGAAAGATCCCTCGTTTCCCCCGTCTCGTAGTTTGATAAAACTTCTATTTCATTATTAGCATGTCTTCTTTTCCGTGACGAATCCTTCAAAATTTTCGTTGCATTTGAAACGGAATTAGAGGATTCGTCTCTGCTTATGGCTACACTTTCTGCTCCTGTAATAAAATATTCATAATGAAAAATCAAACAATTATTATAAAAAACAATTGTATTTTAACCTTCGAGCCTATTTAGCACCGGATTCGGATTTTCAGACCCACCATTGATTAAATCCCATAAATCCTTTTCCCATGACTTAAGTTTTATTTTTCTTTTTCCCGTTTTATTGCGATCACATTTTTCTTTTATTCTTATTTTGATATTTGTAATTTTTTTTGAAATTTGATTTATTTCAATATTTTTGCCAAATTTTTTTTCAAACTCCGATTTGAATGCTATTAAAGCATTTTTTTTCTTTTTTTTTAGGTCAGGAGTTTGACTTTTTGTCAAAAGCACTATATTTCTTTTAATAAAATTCACAAAAAAAATATTTGTATCATCGTTTTTTTTTGAAAAGTTATCATAAACACTACTTTCACTTGAAGAAGACATTTTGAGACTGAGCTAGTGAGATGAGACAAAGCTCTTGCATACCGAATTGAGCTTTGTCTCATTGCAAATGCTCTATCTCACAATCTCGAGCTCATTCTCAGAGCTGGGTGGTATGCGAAATGCTTTATCTCAGTCTCATGAGATTGAGCTCTGAGAATGAGCTCGAGATTGTGAGATAGAGCATTTGCAATGAGACAAAGCTCAATTCGGTATGCAAGAGCTTTGTCTCATCTCACTAGCTCAGTCTCAAAATGTCTTCTTCAAGTGAAAGTAGTGTT
>NW_026605544.1:0-19982 GCF_945859685.1 Eupeodes corollae | reverse complement strand
AGTTTAGATATAGCTGTCTTCACTTCGTCAAGGTCGGGTAGGCGGAATTGTTGATCTGCGTCGCCGAGGTTGAGTGGTTCTATCTCCCTTACAGCGGAATTCGGTTCGTCATTGCCGTTATATAACTTGAAGAAGTGGTCTTTCCATATTCTCAACATCTACTGTGGTTCTATTACGATGTTCCCCTGATCGTCTTTAGAGGCTTCGGTTCGTGGCTGGTACCCTTCGGAGGTTTTTTTACCTTTTGCCAAAATTTACGAACCTCATTCCATTTGTGAAATCCCTCTATCTCCTCGATCGTGCGCTTCTCATTCTCTCTTTTTTTTCGTCTAAGAAGCCGGTGTTCCTCTCTCCTCTTCTGCTCGTAGAGCTCGCGAGCAGTTCTAGTCCTTTTGTGCAGCGCCGTTTTGTATGCCTCTTGTTTCGCTGCGTGAGCTTGCCGGCATTCGTCGTCAAACCAGGGGTATTGCTGTGGTGGCCGTGTGAAACCTAGCACTTCAGAGGCGGCATTTCTGATGGCTGCAAGGCAATGTTGCCACTGGTTTTCAATGCTTAATGCAGGTAGCACAGGACTCCTAAAGAGGTTATTAGAGATTCGATCGGAAAAGGACATGGCAGTCTCTTGCGATTGTTGCCTTCTAACGTCGAATCTTCTCACAGTACTTCCTTGTTTTGGCTTGGATCGTAATATCCGTAGCCGTACCTTGGCTACAACGAGGTAGTGGTCCGAGTCAATGTTGGCCTCTCGGAATGTTCGGATATCCTGGATACTGGAGAAGTGTCGTGCGTCGATCGCAATGTGGTCAATCTGGTTGACGGTTGATTGATCAGGAGATTTCCATGTCCCCTTGTGGATATTGAGATGCGTGAACTGCGTACTAGCTACCAGAACGTCTCGCCCCGCAGCGAAATCGACCAGCCTGAATCCGTTGTCGGAGGTGGTGTCGTGCAGGCTGTATCTCCCGATTATGCCACCAAAGATGTCTTCTCTTCCTAGCTTGGCATTAAAATCTCCTAAGACAATTTTAATGTCATAGCCAGGGCACTGCTCATATGTCTTGTCCAAGAGCTCGAAGAATATGTCTTTGGTGTCTTCATCTTTCTCTACTGTTGGGACATGCACGCATATTAGGCATAAATTAGCAGTGTATATAAGAAATGATGTTGCACTCCAATTTCAGCCACAATATGGATATCAGCCACAGCGCAGATATAGTTGCAAATTCAATTTCTTGTGGAATGAGAAATTTTATCCCGAATAGGGTAAAATTTATCAAACCTAAAGAAAACTCATGGTTTGATTAGAGCTGTAAGGAGGTAATTAGGATCAGAGATGTAAATTTTCAGATTTATAAAGCCAACCCCACTGAGGAAAACTATAATAAGTTCAAACAAGCTAGAAGGACCTGTTTTGCATGACCAGAAACTAAGGCAAAAAATACCACCATGTACTAAAGGAAGTCAAAATTTCTGGTCATTTGTACAAAACGTACGAAACACCACGTCATCCTCGGTTCCAACTATCGTCCGCAATGACATTCCCTATGTAAGCTCGATTGAAAAGGCCTATTTGCTTGCAGTAGAGTTTGCTGTTAATTCGACCATACCAGAGAGTGTGTTGAATTGTCCTGTTCTTGAGAGCATAAACGATTTTATGGAACAAATCTTCTTTCGCACACGTACAGTTTCAAGAGTACTGAAAGATAGTGACATACACAAATCCGCTGGCCAGGATAGTTTTCCAGAAAAACAGAAGCTTCTTAATGACCGGCAATATGGCTTTCGTAGCAATAGGCCCACTTTTGATCTAATAGTTTATCTCACCGAACAGAGGAACGCTCAATACAAGTTGTATTGGATGGTTTAAGGTCTAAAATACATAAAATAAATGCTGGTGTTCCCCAGGGCTCCGTCTTGTCTCCAACTCTTTCCTCATATTCATAAACGATCTCTTGTCTGCCACTTCCAATCCATTAAACTGTTCCGCTGACGACAGTACCCTCAGTGAACCTATGGAAATTTATCAGTGCTGTGGGTGGCATCCCAGCCTCTTTTTCTGTTAAAATTGTAAACCTGGAATTGGCTCATTTTCCAAGATTGATGTTTTAAGTGTCAAGTTGTTTTCTTTTTAAAAGTAATTAACATACTGCATAAATCGAGGCTTATTAGAATCTAGCGTTAAATTAAGCACACTTTTTACACCACACAAGTGCGTACGATTGTGTGTTTTGTGTAGGTGTAAAATAAAAGTACAATAATGTATTCCCTTCATATCGTCAGTCTCTAGCACATAAGTAAATACCATAACTTATTTTGACACTCAAGTGTCAAGGCTCAATAAAAATATATCTTAATTATTTATTCCTTACATGCAGTAGATTATATAGGATTTACCTTATACTTAAATAACACAAGTCACAGGAACCTTAATAAATCTCAGGTTAAATGTCGATTTTTCTTCTCAAATATTTACTTAGCGTAGGTGGTTAAGCAAAACACAACAGAAGCAAAGTCAAGACATAACCACAAATGTTTTTTTCTGTGTGGGTTTTTTTCATTCGATGCGATGGTTAATTGATTATTATTATAGGAATAAAATTTTGTTCTTAAATGTTTTTATATAAAAGTCAAAGGAAGCTTCCAGGTGTAATATAACAAAAGCACGTAACAATTTAAAAGGCAATTTAGATGGAAAAATATAATTACAACAATAATGATGATGATGAGGTTCAGGTGTGGTTCATCTCTTAAATTATAGGAGTTGCGGTTTGATGTGACATAATGATTTCATTAAAGTGGGTACGTACGTCTACAAGGTTGGTTGAACTTGTAAATAATGCAGACTCTTATATAACGTTGTAGTGGTCGTGAAATGGGTTGTGGTTTTATTCTATATTTATCTTTCTTCTAAGTTAAATTTTATACACACGAATCTGTACTGATGGCTTCAAATATTTCTTAAGCTATAAATAGAGCTTTATGTTTATCCTTGAATCGTTTTTAAATTTAATCTTGTCTTTTATTGTGGGGTTGTCAACTTCATTCATTTATTTGACTAAAGACGATTACTTTTAATGGGTGTTTTTTAAGAAGAATAGAACTTCAGTTTTTAGCACAATTTAAACTAAAATGTCTTTTGTAAGATTCCAGCTGATTTATTTTTAGTTTTCTTAAGCATTTTAAGAATTGAAGCCACAGGCTCACTTTAAGATTAGATTGATCCCAATTTTTTTAAATTAATTTCTGGTTAAATGAGTGCGTCTATAAACAAAACTACTATAGTTGAAATGATGATAATTATTAAGTGTATATTGGGACACCATCAAAACGATGATGGCCAGAACGTTACGTCAAATGGTGGAAGTCCTGATTTTGGGGGTGCAAAATATAACTCAGATAGTGCTACCAATGGTTTATTGAATTAGACCTCCTTAATCGTGCTACTTAAAGAAGATGTCTGACTATTTTCTGTGGTGATATATTAATTCACTACCGTACGCAAATAAGCTCAATCTGATTGACCGCTTTAAGGACAACATTTGTTTCCGTTAAATTTCATATTTTATGAGAAAAAACACTTTACTTAAATCTTATATTATGTTATCAAACATAAGAAAAAATTTAAATATTGATCAATAATTCGATAGCTTCAAAAGTATGAAGTAATTTTGTAAATGTTTTAAAATCAACGAACTTAGAATTCTGATAGAGTGTTGAAAATTGCAAAATTGAAAATGTTTCTGAAATTGAGATGTTTAGATTTCTAAAGAATTTGTTTAGAACGTTGTAGCAGTAAAAATATCGTATTTGAGTTCATTAAAGAGTGAAAAACTAGGGTAGGTATGTACATGGGGCTTACAGCAGTTTTTTTTTTCAAGAACATACTTTTGCAAGACCAAAAGAGGCTGCATTTTATTGTAATGAGCAAAAATGAAATCCCATATTTTAGTTTTGTAGGAAAGATACCACAATAAAAGTACTTTGAGAAACACGTTCTTGAATTAATGAAAAATCCCAAATATTTAAATTAATTTAAATCTCTAACCGAAAGTAACTATTACTGCAGCTGGAAGTTCTAGAAAAGGTGTTAAAGGAAGATGTACTGTTTCATTGTTTCAATTTTTGGCGTTTTGTATACCATGAAAAAAGAGATTAGCATTAACATTTTTACTTTCTGATATATTAAAAAACATATAAGAGACTTGGCCCTTAAACAGATCCCTGTAGAACTCCTAAATAGATTAACTTTAAATCACTTACATCCTCTTTGAATTGCACTCTTTATTTTCTGTTTTTAGAGTATGATGCAAACCAGTTACAAATTAAACCTCGAAACAATGCATTCTCAATCTTACTTATCAGTATTTTGGTTTTTTAAATATCAATTTACTAAACAGCCGTACATTTTTTTTCCAAGAGTTTGGAAATATTTAACAGTAGAAAGGCAATAGCTCATCCTCAGTTAAAGTCTCTTATTTACCACTCTTTTTTTCACAGATTTTGAAAGATTTCACTTGTAACAATTTTTTGAAAAGAGTTACTACATTAGCACATTTAGTGGTGTGCCAATGCATACCTCAAGAAACAAGTTACACTTTTCCAAAAAGGATTGGAGATACAGTCGATCTCAAAAGAGTTTGATTTTATAAAGGTGACAATACTTACTTACTTATCAAGCTCACAATCCATGAAGGGTCTCAGCCTGAGATACTGCAGTCTTCCATCGTGAACGATCCCTCACATGCACTCTCCAGTCATCGAGACCAAGTGCTCTGGCATCACTTGGTACTTGTACCGTAGGTTCTGTCTTCCTTGTCGTCTTGAACCTGGGGGCTGGGCTGAGAAGACTTTCTTGGCTGGAGCATTGTCGTACATTCGCTCGATGTGTCCGAACCAATGTAGTCGTCTTTTTTTAGCCTTCTGGACTACATCCACATCTTGGTACAGCTCCTACAGTTCTCGGTTGAATCTTTTTCTCCATTCGCCATCGTCGCATACGGGAAGAAAAATACGTCAAGAATTTTTCTTTCGAAAGTGCCCTTTTTTACTTATCGTCAAAAAATCAAAGTATTGTGTAGCAGACACTTTGTCTTTCGAGTAAACAGTTTTGAACCCAGTTGTTTGGCCAAACCGAAGCAGCAGCGGTTCGCTAGGATAATTCTTCTTCGGATCTCCACTAAGGTGTCGTTCGTGGGATTGATGTTTGTTCGAAGGTAGGTGACATCCTTAACTACCTCTAAATCGCTGCTACCAACAGTGACGTTTTGTCCTAGGCGGTGGAGAGATGTTGCTTTGTTTGTTGATAAAATGTACTTTGATTTGTCCTCATTCACTTCAAGACCAACTAGTTTCGACAGTTCTTCAATCGCTGTGAAGGCCTTAAGCACAACTCTCTTGGATCGACCGATTATGTCTATGTCGTCCGCATAGCCTAGGAGCTGGGTGGATTTGTTGAAGATAGTACCCTCCGTGCTCACACCTGCCTTACGCACTATCTGCTTGAGGACTATGTTGAAGAAGTCACATGAAAGCGCATCTCCTTGTCTAAACCCTGCGCAAGTTAGGAATAACTCGGATGAAAAGATGGTGCGTTTCGACTTGAAATTCATTGGTCTTTTCCACGATCTGCCTCAGTGTGAATATTTGGTCTATCGTTGTTCTGCCTAGCCTAAGGCCACATTTTTGTGTTGCAGAAAGGTTTAAGACGCTTACACAGTACGTTGGATAGGATTTTGTATGCAACATTAAGCAGCGATATGCCACGGTAGTTTTGCATAACATCGGGTCGCCTTTTTTTGTAGATGCGGCATATGGAGCTTATCGACCAGTCAGTGGTTATGCGTTCTTCCTCCCACACTTTGGTGAAGACCTGGTGCATACGGTTTATCAAAGCACTTCCTCCATGCTTATAGAGTTCCGCGGGTATGCCATCCGACCCGGCGGACTTGTTATTTTTTAGCTTTTGAATGGCTCTTTCTACCTCTTCTCTGCTGGGGGCTGAGACTAGGTCTTCATTGACTGGTCTTGCTTCTCTTTCGTCATTATCTTGCTCGACATTTTACGCATTCAGCAGCTGTTGGAAGTGCTGCTTGAAAACATCTACAATTCCCTGTGCTTCGGTGACTAGGTTTCCTTTACTGTTTCGAAGAGCTTGTGCCCCGGTTCTGAAACCAGAAGCTTATTGCGTCGACCTTTTAAAGAAACGTCGGGTGTTGTCCTTGCCCCGAGACTAGTCTAGATGTTTAAGCTGAAAAACTGCGGATGCTCTTTTCTTCGTTCACAGGGTCTTTTTCTCATTTCTTCTTTTCGTGCAGTATTCTTTCCTTGCTGCTCTTGTTTTCCGTTGCAGCACTCAAATTAATTTTCCGTCTCTCTTTTCAATATCACGCACTCATCATCATACCACGGGTTCTTTTTCGGGGGTGGCTGGTAACCTATGGTGGTGTCGGCTATATATTTATTTCGCGATATTGGTTCCACAATGTGTTGACGTCTGTAGTATTTGGGAGGACGGAGGAAGACTTGCTCGGTCAGGCTCTCACTGGCATTCTCAAATGTGCTAAGGCAACCGATGTTGAAAATCTTTCTTTGGGCCGCACGTGTTTTTTTGTCGTTTGATATTCGAGCTCTAAACTTAGCAACTACCAGAAAGTAGTCAGAGTCGGCATTTGCTCCTCGGAAAGTGCGCAAGTTCAGGATGTTGGATGCGTGCCTAGCGCCGATTAAACAAATAAATGCAATCTTTGATGACAGCTACAATAAATGTCGCAATTCTTTCTCTTAATTGTCCCTGATCCTATCCATCGTATTTCCTGGATCGCAGTAATATCTGACTTATACTGTGAGAGGACAGATTCAAGTTTCTGAGTTGCACCTGGAGTGTAGAGGGTTCTTACATTCCAGGTACAAACTCTTAATGCGTAGTCCGTTGTCGTTCCGGGTCTGATTACCATAAGAGGAGGTTATCCGAGGCTGGTATCTCTCTCATAACTTTCAAGTTTTTCACTGTGGAGGGAATGTTAGCCCCTCGCACTTACCTATAAATTTGTTGGGCCGTTGATAAGGTGCCTTTTTGACGATTTTGCACCCGCGCTTACAAGTTTCGCAAGTTATATCTAAAGATATAACCAGTATCCGGTGGTTACCACGAGGAGGCAAAGTAAACACTTGGTGTGTAGGAAAAGTTGCAGCATAAGCCCCCAGATCCTACAACACCCCACCACCCAAGGTGACAATAATTTTTAAAATTTGAGGACTCGTTATAGGCGTTAATAAAAAATTAAGCCTCTGAGAGTATTCACCAAGATTTATATGAGGCACTTGAAAATCATTTCCAATCGTCGAAAAGTATTTATTTGTATGAATACCAGACGGAAGTTTCTTAGTGAATTTTTAATTGCCCGTCTATGAAAAGGTAAATATTCTTAATATGGCATAAGATATTTTGCTACATCTAAAAAAGAAAAAAAAATATTTCAAAATAAGTATAGAAATAAAATATATCATAAACAATAATAAATAAGAGGTTTAATTTACATTATCCTGCTTTTTGGTTAGCTATTCCTTTTTAAATCATCAGCTTTTGACATTTGACGAGTAAGAACTACGTCATTACTAAACATGGAGTGATTGACACACGCTTCAAGAACCCATCGAAATTGTTTAAATACACAACAAAATTTAACCATTGTCTAATTGGATCGTTAAAATGCATCATCCGGTCGCATTTGGGGCTCAGAAAATTCAAGAAGGATTATTGTAAAGTCTTTTTACCCCTAAAATGTCCCTGCTTTGAGCAGTTTTTTCCGTTAATGGCAGTCCTTCATCCTCACAATAAAATGAACATTAATTGAACTTCTTATTGAAAAACCCTGTACAAAATATATACATTTTTTATGAAAAATTCAACAAAGTTTTTCTACAAAATAATTGTTCACGTATAGAAAATAACATAATTTTCATTGCATATTTTAAAGCTTTTAAAGTGATAATTTGGCTTTAAAAACGAAAAAAAAATATTTTCCAAATTGTAACGGACACCACTTGTAATTTATCAGTGTTAGTGGCATCCATCCATCTTTATGTTTTTGATTTGAATACTAGGTACACGAAACTAGGGCATAAAAGATTAAGTATTGTTTTGTGTTTAAGGATCTTGTTATGGTCATGATTCCTTCTTTACATAGAACGATAAATTATTAAATAAAAAATAATTTAAACAAGGGCGCTGTCGCTTTTCCCTCCTTTCTCTGTTTGATGTCCTTGTTTTTGATAAAACAAGAACAGAAAAAAAAAATAAAACACAAATCGAAATATGCGGCAAGGAAACCTCAGTAATGTCGGCTATGCCAATCATTTAATAGAACAAGCTTATTGTATGTACCTACTTTTTTGAGTTTCTCGAGAACGTAGGTACATACATACATACATTCATATATTGCAAAGGAACTGTTGAAAGAAACTTAAGATCTGTAAACAATGAAAGGAAGGAATGAAATTACTTTTCAATGAAATAAAGTGCCTTGAGATGGAAAAGGGAATTGAAAAGAACAAAATTGAGACTTTAACACAACTTCACACCCCACCACTACCATAACAATTTTCGCACAATAGGAGCACTATACAACAGCAGCATCAGCAACAACAACTTCAACACCACCACACCCCCACTTTACCTCTACGAAGGATTCATTTTCCTATCCCTTATAAGAAAAGTTGTGTATTGTTACGCGCGCTGGATTTTACCTCTCAGATTCATTCATTCTATATTGACCATCACCATTAGCCTTAGAGTGCAGAGAATGTTCCATAAATAGCAAAATAAAAAAACTTTAACTATGTTTAGGAGTAGAAGTATGAGAATGACGGGAAGGAGAAGGTGAAGAAAAAGTTTTGCAAAAGGACTTCAGAACGGAAACGGCAGAGCATGCAAAGAATGAAAATGTAAAAAGTTTTACAAATAAAAAACAAAACAAAAAAAAAAAAACACAATCAACGCCTTGATGAGTAAATTAAGGCAAAATCTAAGTGATAGTAGGGTGAGGGGGTAGTATAGGGGCTTGAATGATATTATCATGAACAACAACAACAAGACCCAAAGAAAAAAGTTAACATGTGAAATCCCCTAGATAGACACTTTAACACGAACGTTTTAATTAGATTGGCATGTTTTCAAACAATGCGGAACGGGCATATTTCCGTTATTTCAATTTCTGGCAATTTAAGTTTGTTTTCAAAACAGTGCAACAAATATGACTTTTTGTAGAGGGAGAGTGACGAAAAAGATAGAGAGAGAAGCCAATATTTGTATATGTGAATATTTATCTAAGATTCTCAACATAGATGGCGCCAAGTTAAAATTTTTCAAAAGTCTTAGAATTTCAACTTACACTAAAAACAACTATGACTTTGTTTGATAGTTTATCCCGGCAGTATTTTTGGTTGGCCGGCTTCAATTCTTCCTTCAATACAAAATTGAAGGGATGAAGTTGAATAGAATTTTATTTTGGTAAGCATCAAGAAATATTAAAGTAAACTTAATTTAACTAACCTCAATGGTTTGTTTTTACTTTCGACATAAAGAACTATGCAGGTAAAGGTTGTTCTTTTTGAACGTATAGAGCTGAATTGAATTGAAACAAAGAAGTTCTTTTTTTAAATTGACATTACAATACTTTATTCGGATAATTTTAGTGGCACTATAATTTGAAAATTAAGTCTATCAAATGATTGATTGCCAAGGCTGTCTTAGACGTGATTTAGAGGCCTAGTGGCCAATTGCCGGAATTAAATCAACATGTTTCTACACCTGTTCGGTTGTTGGTTAACGTCATTAAGTTGCGCACCCTAAGCCTCCGGGTGTCCTTCCCTGCTATTGTCTACTATAAATTGTTTAACAAAATGCTTTCCGGGTGGGCTCTTCTTTGCTCTTGCGTGTAACGTGGCTGACTTTGTCTAACAAGCTCTATATCTTTGTGGCTATATCAGTTTCGTTGTATGTTTCGTATACCTCATTGTTGTGTCTCCTCTGAAATTTCCCTTCCTCAAAAAATAGGACCAAAACTGTTCTTCTTACATATTGTACATATTTCTTCTTCTAAGTTATTACCGGCTGCTGCAATTGACCCAAGGTGAGTGAGTGATTAGATCACTTAAAATTCCTGATAACCTATCATGATTGCTCTTGGGTTCCCAACGTTACCAGATGACGAAGCCACCATTTACTTTTTTTTGTTTTTGTCTCATTTATATGCAGTCCCACTTTTGCCACTCGTTCGATATGAATAAAGAAATTATATACAACGTGTTGGCTTCTTCCAAAACTTTCAATGTCATCTGCGTAAGCCAGTAGTTGTGTGTGGCTCCGTGAATAACTTCCCAAGAAATGATCCTCCAAAATAAAAATGGAACAACTCCCCAAATTGAGGCTTTATTGCATTATTAAATTAGGCCCCATCTCGAATATGAAAAAAAAATTCCAAAAAGGCATACAAATAGTGCCAAAAAAAATATTGAAATAAGTCCCAAACTTTAGGAAGCATATTACCATTATGTTTCTTAACAAAAGTAAAATGACGCAAATTTTCATTCAAATTTGAAATATGGCCAAATTATTTTGAGAAAAAAGATTCTGGGATGCGACCCACACTGATAACTTCCCTTCCCGCAGTTTTCGTGTTTTGTTAAAGAAGTTTTCACTTGAATTATTCTCAAAAAATTAATAAGTACCAACAATATTTTGCATATAATGAAATAGTTTTGAAATTTTAGTACCATTCTTAAAAGTTTGTATTACTTATATATAAGCAAATACAAATTGGATGAATACAAAATTGTTTGAAGTCAATATCTTCTATTATTGAGATATTGAGAACCGAACAACAATTTTTACGAACTTTGAGTACTATTTTTTCTAGATTTTAGTTTTGTATAAAAAACGGACTGTTGGATTTTAATGAAAAATTTACTGAATGTCGAAAACTATATTTTTTGTGAGATAAAAGTAGTTTGAATCCAATACTTTTCACTTTTGAAAAGTACATTTTTTCGAACTTTTTGTAATGTTTTTTAGGTTTTTATTTTTTGCAACACACTATCATTTCGATTTCTCTCAAAATGTTACCAAATTTTGAAAACAATATTTTTTTCAAATAAAATAATTTGAAGCCAATATCTCAAATTTTTTAAAAGATATTTGAGACGAAAATCAACTTTTATTAATTTTTTTAGGTTTTCAATTTTTGATAAAAAAAACTGTCAATTTGATTTTTCTCAAAATGCTACCGAAAGTTGAAAGCTTATTTACTTACTTAAGGTGGCGCTACAGACCTGTGTAAACTAGGGCCTCACCCAACAAACTACTCCATCTAGCTCGGTCCCTAGCTATATATCTCCAGTTTCGCGCTGCAAGTTGGGTGAGGTCACCTTCCATTTGTGCGCGCTACCTGATCCGCGGTCTTCCTCTACTGCGCTGTCCTGTGGGTGTGGATTCGAAGACTTTCCGGGCCGGAGCGTTGGTTTCCATGCGCTCTACGTGACCCAGCCATCTTAGTCGTTGGACTTTTACCCTTCTGGCTTAGTCTACGTCGCTGTACAGCCCGTACAGCTCGTCGTTTCATCTTCTCCTCCACTCCCTTTCGATGCATGCGGGACCGTAGATCACACGAAGAACTTTTTTCTCGAAGCGACCCAAGGTATTTTCATCCACTTTTGTCATAGTCCATGCTTCTGCACCGTATAGCAGAACGGGGATGATAAGGGTCTTATATAGTAACACTTTGGTCCCTCGAGATGGGTCTTTATCACCTTGTGTTTGATCTCTGCGCTGGTGTTGTTTTCTGCGTTTACAGCGGAGCCTAGGTAGACGAAGTCCTTGACTACCTCAAAGTTACGTCTGTCGATGGTAATGTTTTGACCAAGACGTCGGTGTTTTATGTCCTTTCTTGACGACAGCATGCACTTTGTTTTGCCCTCATTAACCGTTAAACCCATTTTTGCCTCAATACTTACAAAAGCCCCATTGACATTACGCTGAGTTCTTCCGACTATGTCAATGTCATCAGAATATGCTAGTAATTGGACAGGTTTTAGAAAGATAGTGCCTCTAGTGTTGACGTGTGAGCTCTGCACTATTCTTTCAAGCACGATGTTAAAAAAATCACATGACAGCGCATCACCTTGTCTAAAACCTTTGTTGACGTCGAAAGGTTCTGTTAAGTTGTTTCCAACCTTTATGGATTAGCGTGAATTCTCCATGGTCATCCTGCACAAACGGGCTAGTTTGGCTGGGATGCCAAAACTAGACATGGCTCTATACAGCTTGTCCCTGTATATGCTGTCATATGCGGCCTTGAAATCGATAAAGAGATGGTGGGTGTCGATTTGGTTGGTCTTTGGTTTTTTCCAGGATCTGCCGTAATGTGAATATTTGATCAACTGTGGACTTTCCTGGTCTAAAACCACACTGATAGGGACCTATCAGGTTGTTGACGATGGGCTTTAGACGTTCACATATTACGGCAGAGAGGATTTTATAGGCGATGTTAAGTAGACTGGTTCCTCTATAGTTGGTGCAGCTTAGAATGCCTCCTTTTTCAGGATCGTTCAAACAATACTGAGGTTCCATTCGTCGGGCATGCTTTCTTCCGACAATATCTTACAGATAAGTTGGTGCATGCTCCTAACCAACTTATCTCCAGCTGCTTTAAAGAGCTCGGCATTCAAGCAATCCGCTCCAACGGCTTTATTAGACTTCAGCTTAGATATGGCAATCTTTACTTCGTCTAAGTCGGGAGGACGGGATTGTTGGCTTTCATCGTCTAAGTTAAGTGAATCAGCCTGCCTGACAGCGGAATTCAGTTCATCCCCGCCATTATACAGTCTGCAGAAGTAGTCCTTCCATATCCTCAGCATTGACTGCGGTTCCACTATGATGTTTCCACTTTCGTCTTTGCAGCCTTCGGTTCTAGGTTTATGTACCTGTGAATTTCGTTTCACCTGTTCATAAAACTTTCAAACTTCATTCCTGCTTTTAAACCTCTCAACATCTTCGACCGCTCGCTTCTCACGCCTCTCTTTTTCCTTCTGAAAAGTCGGTGTTCGCCTCACCTCTTCTGCTGATAATATACAATATAAAATGTAATTCAAGTTTCTAGCGTTATTGGTTCATGAGATATTTTTGATTTACCAAAATGTTCATATTTTTCTTAATATGGTGGTAAAAATTACTTCCCACACAATTTTTTAATGCATTTTTCTGTATTATATTCTGTATAACAACATTTATTTGAAGTCTAATAGGACTTCATTCTTTTATTTCGACTCTAAAGGCCTTGAAAGTCGAATAATTTCAAAATGTTCAATTCGACAAATCAGACCGATTACAATAATTTCCTGTGGAAGGTTAATAAAACCAACTCATTTTACTGAACGCAGCCATTACTCACATCTACCCATGATTTTAATATTGTTCATAGTAAAAAAAAAAAAACAATTTTGTATTATTTGACCTTACTGTAGTAAATGAGAGTACCTCCTAAAAATTTACTCTATTGAACTTGTTTCATCATCAAATATTCCCATAATAAAAATGGGATAGGTCCCCCAAAGCATGAATTAAATCTTAAAAAATAGAAAGTTCTTTCATTTATTATTAAGTTGTGCTGACTTGATACCGATTGGACCGCTGGTAGATGTTTCAGAGTCTCGGACTGCTTTCTCCAAACCAGGTTAAAGAACAGGCAGGACAGCCCATCACCTTGCTTGAAACGTTAAGTCACTCTACGACGTCAAATCACTTTAATTAGGAGGTCTTAATCTCTCATGGCTTTATAAAGTTTATCCCTGCTGTGCTGTCATAGGCGGCTTTGAAGCTGTAAACGGTTGTTTTGTTGGAATATTAAAGGTTTAAAATCTGATCAGTTGTTGACTTGCCCTGTCTGAAGCCACTTTTATATGTGCCGATTATGGTTTCTGCATATGTAGCTTCCCAGTCTTCTATTCTATCATAGAGAAAAATATCCTATATATTGTGTTCAATAACGTTATATTCCTAATCTATAAAACAATTTTGTTTGGAAGTTGTTATGTCTGCTAGTTTTTAAAATATGGAGAACGAGTAAGAGTATCCTGACTTTGATATTCTTCATCCAAAACGAATGCTACTGCAAAAGTTAATAACAGAGATTATAATTTATATATTTTTTTAATTCAAGGAACCAAACACTAATTAATCTATGTACAAGTCAAAGCGCAATTGTTGTACCTAAATACAAAAACAAAATTGAAATTCCAAACGTTCTCCCAATTAACTTTAATCTAGTTTTTATATCAGAATATTGTGTTTCCTTTTCTATACTTTGTTCTTCATTATTTTTTTTCTCTGACTGTGTCTTATTTTCAAAAGAATAATACAACAACAAAAAATTAAAAAATTACGTCCATATACATTTACTGAAGAAGTAAAAACCAAGAAGTCACAACGACGATACATACTTTACTGCTTAATTCTTAGCACGAACATATTTTCCTAAATTTAAGTTTGAGGCTGAGCTAAGCATGTTTTCTTCAAAGTAAATTAATTTCCTTTGAAAAATATATTCAATAAAATAAAACATTTACCAAACAAAAAAAAGCTGTTAAACCTTATGTATTTTTGAATGTATATTGGTATAGCACACTTGAGAAAATGTGGTGGCTTAAAAGAAAAAGAAATAATCTTTTTGTATCTTGAACTTGAAAATAAAAGCAAAACAAATCACACTCAAAATGTTGCTATGGGTAAATTTAAGGGAACAAATCTTATTGTTCCTTGTAGGTATGTAAATTGATTTGTTTTTGTTTGATTTTTTATAAATTGTTCCTTTAAGATTAAATTTCTTTTATCACTGGAAAGTCTATATGAAGAAAGAATCTATACCGAAAGTCGTACCATCAGTCTGCAAAAGTTATGAGAAATATTGAAATTATACAATAAATGAGAAGTAAGATATACCTACCTGATGACAAATCCCTCTTGAGACGTCATAAATGACCGGAGGCTTATTATACGAATGATATTTAAGTGGAAATTATGAAAAAGTCAAATATAATTGAAGGCCACAAGTGAGTTATTGATTCCTAGGGACTAAGTTGGCTACAAAATTAAAACAACAAATAAGCTCAAAATTAGATAAAAAAAGAGAATTCAGTAATATAATTTGTCTTTAGGTACTTCTGGGATGCGGATCTTATAAATTAGTTCTTGAACTTTAAGACCATAATCCTGTAGACTTCAAGAAGTGCCTATAGATGTACGTATTTGATTCATTATTATACCTTAAAGACTGAAAGTAGGACCTTCCCCGTTGCAACGCAAAGTTTTATTTTCCAAAATATGTATTGTAATATCCTTTTTCGGTATTGCCTTCAATTCCTTCCTCGTTTCGATTTTTTCGCAATAAGCGAATAGTTAGAAATCTTAATATGTTTAATCAGGTGTTTACTGTGATTTCGAAAAAATTTAAGTTGAGTTTTTCATAAAACTATAACCAAATTATTTGGTGCAGAAATCTATCTATTTTGGCACGAATCGAGATTTTACTTTTCTTACGGACACAAATGTTAAGTTAGCATTTTTTACGATTTTTCTCATACCTCAACAAGCTTAGGAGGGTTTTGGACTGCCAATCAACGATTTTGTTGATGTCAATGGTCGTCCTAGGATATGCATTGTCTTTAAAACTTTCTCAAACCTCTTTCAGCAATTTTCACTACTCATAAAGACTTTTTTTATATTTCTTGCGGAATTGGTGACGTTTTAACCATTTTTGCAGCAAAAATTGTATTCCCAACTAAAAAGCTTATGGACTTGTTATGGGTTAATAGTTCAATTTATTAATAAAACTTGAAATTGTCTTTTATAGTATTCCTTTTTTTGTAATTGACATGTTCCTATCTTTATCTTAAAACCATGTATTTTGCAATATCGGGGTAGTTTTTGGCAACATTAATAAATATTTTTGTACATACATTTAGGCACTAATAATGTAATTTTATTAACAAACTTCATTTTTTTTGTCAACAACAAGATAATTATAGGAATTATATATGGCAAGTATTGCAATAGTAACAAATTTCGAACTCGACATTTTAATCAAACCTGAAATTATGATGGTAGGGAACTTGAAAAAAGTGGGTCCCACGATTCCGTCCGTCTATCTGTCTGCCTCGACCTTACAACCAAAGTTCAAAATACAAATTTGGAAATTAAAGTTTTAAGATGATTCGCGATAGGCATTTTTTTCTGTTTTTCTTATAACTTAAAATATCGTCCTTATTCCCTTTTTTTTTGGTCAAAAACTGAAAATTCGAATTTCTCAAAAATCAACCGATAGATTTATATTTAATTTTCTCTACAAAATTTTTCTTGACTTAGCTTTTTTCAATAAAAAAAAAACATTTGATTGTAATGTTCCCGAAGGGTACCTCCCATAGAACCGTTATTAACTTCCCATAAGTCATTGTAAATGGTCCGATTTTTCAAATTGAAATTTTTGACATTTCTCGAAGTTTCAAGGTCCCTAGAGTCGAAATAAAAGATTTTTAGAAAGATGTCTGTGAGTGCGTGTGTACGTACGTCCGTACGTTTGCGACATTTTTTTTGTTAACCATAGCTCAAGAACCAGACGAGATATCGATTTCAATTAAATTTGGTTAAACAGATAATAAGACAGAAAGATGCAGAAAGGGCTCTCAAGAAAACGGCGTTATTATTTTTTTTACCATAACAGTTTGAAAAAAAGTGAAAATTTTGGTTAACCCTAAATATCTTACGAACCAAACACGCTAGAGACTTGAATTCAATTTTATATAAAATATTGAAACGTGATATCAAAAAATTATATTTTTTGAAGAAAATCCATTTAACGGTTTTTTTTATAAATTAAAAAAAAACTGAACAAAAAAATTGCCATCTCCAAAATTTTACGACTTAAATGTGATTTAATCTCCAAAACAATTTGGGTCAACGAAGAATAATGTTGTTAACATCTGATAAAATGTTTGAAAAAAACCGAATTGGCAGTTTTTTTATAAAAATAAAAATCTAAAAAAACGTTGTTCAAAGTTGGTAAAAATTGAATATCGATTCAAATATCTTTTCACAAACTTGAAATTTAGGCTTCAATAATTTTTTATCTTATATGAAATATTGTTTTCAACATTCTATAAATTTTTGAGAAAGATTGAATTGACAGGTTTTTTACAAAAAATAAAAACCTAAAAAAAAAATTAATAATAGTTGGTAAAAAATGATTTTCGACTCAAATATCTCTTCAAAACTTTGAGATATTGGCTTTAATTTACTTTTATCTTTCAAAAAATATTGTTGTCAACAATCAGTAAGATTTTGAAAAAAATCGAATTGACAGTTTTCTGACAAAAAATAAAAACCTAAAAAAATTAATAAAAGTTGGTAAAAATTGATTTTCGACTCAAATATCTTTTCAAAAATTTGAGATAATAGCTTCTAACTAATTTTTGCTTATAAAAAATATTGTTTTCAATATTAAGACAAATTTTGAGAAGAATCGAATATACAGTTTTTTTTACAAAAAATAAAAACCGAAAACAGAATGTACAAAAGTTGGTAAAAATTGATTTTCGACTCAAATATCTTTTCAAAAATTGTAGATATTGGCTTAAAACTACTTTCATCTTTCAAAAAATATTGTTGTTAACATTCAGAAAAATTAAAAAAAAAAACTAATTGACAGTTTTTGAAAAAAAAATAAAAACTTAAAAAAAAAAGATTTGAAATATTGCTTTCAAACTTGTTTTATTTCACAGAAAATATTGTTTTCGATATTCAGTAATTTTTATATAAAAATCCAACAGTCCGTTTTCATAAAAAATAAAATCTACAAATAATAGTACACAAATTTGGTAAAAATTTATACGAGTACATATAGACAAACTTTTAAGCAAGACAAATCGACAGAAGGGATGGGAAGTTATCAGTGTGGGTCGCATCCCAGCCTCTTTTTTTTAGATTTTTAAGTTGATGGGACCAGTCATGTATTTTATTTTTAGTTCTTCTTGTAGTTGTTCGCTTCTGGTACAAAGCTTTACTAATTGCATTTTTGGAAAAAGCTAACCAAAACATTTTGCTTTTAATAGAATAAGCTTCTATAGGGAGGAGCTCTACAGACCAATGTCTAGTTTTGGCATCCCTGTTAAACTTATCTGTTTGTGCAGAATGACGATAGAGAATGCACGCTGCTTTATCAAGGTCGGAAAAGATCTTACCGATGTATTTGATGTCAAAAAAGGTTTTAAACAAGGCGATGCACTGTCATGCGACTTCTTAAACGTCGTTCTGGAAAGAATTGTGCAAAACTCAACCGTCACCTCTTGAGGCACAATCTTCCAAAGGTACATCCAATTACTCGGATACGCAGATGATATTGACATAATTGGAAGATCAAAGCGTGATATCAGTGGAGCGTTTTCAAGCATTGCGACGGAAGCGAAGAAGATCAAAAAAGAACACTGAACAACGACGTCACAATGGACAAAACGTCACCATGGACAGCTTTAACTTTGAGGTAGTTAAGAACTTTGTCTGCCTAGGCACCGCTATTAACACAGACAACGACACCAGCGCTGAAATCAAACGAAGAATAACTCTTGCAAATCGCTGCTTCTTTGGACTTAGAAGGCAATTGAGAAGTAAAGTCCTTAAGACATCTTTAAGACACTCATCATCCCGTATCTCATTTATGGTGCTGAGGCCTGGACCCTGTCAAAGAAAGATGAGAGTGTCTTAGGACGCTTCGAGAGAAAAATTCTTCGAGTGATTTTTTGTCCCGTACGCATAGATGGAGAATGGAGGAGAAAATATAACCACGAACTGTACGGGCAGTACAGAGACACTGACCTAGTTAGCAGAATTAAAGTCCAACGGCTTCGATGGCTAGGTCATGTAGAGAGAATGGACACCAACGCTCCAACCCGGAAGTTCTTCGAATCCAATCTCGAGGGACAGCGCAGTAGAGGAAGACCGCGGCTCATGTGGCGCACCTAGGTGGGAGACGACCTCAACCAACTTGGCGTGCGAAACTGGAGACAGCTAGCTAGGGACCGAGCTGACTGGAGACGCATGTTGGTTGAGGCCCAGGTCCGCCCCGGACTGTAGAGACACCTTAAACAAGTAAAATAGGTTTGATTTCAATATTTACAATTTTGATCAACCTTGAGTTTTATATTTTGAAGGTTTTTTTTTTTAATTTTTTAATAAAACAATGTTGTATATAGAATGTCAAAACCGTTGTTTTTCCCGTACAATTATTTTTGACGCAATATAATTTTTTGTTCGCAAAATATTCGAGATAGACACTATTTTTGTTCAGTCCTCAAATATATCTCCAGAGGTTTTAAACACTCAATACGATTAACATATTCCTAATTAGGATATTCCTGAGTGTTTTTGACTTTGTCAAAAAAAAAATTTCGACAGTTTTCGTTAATTTTTTTTTTTGTAAGAGATTGTTTAGATAACTCAAAATTTGAGAACAGAAAAACGTCTTGATGATTTTTTGATTTGTACCGACTGTAGTTAAGTCTTAGATAAGAATTTAACATTTTATAAGTTGTTTTGATATGAAAATGTCTATTTTTTTAAATCTCTTCATCCGTGTTTTTGAAATTTTTCATCAAAAAGTGGATCAAAAAACATGTTATAAAAAGTATATTAATGAAAATCTTAGTCGGTGACACTAAGAAATTTTTATTTTCAAAATTGCCAATTTCAATTTTTTTTTACTAAATGAGTATTAACAAATGTTTGTGTTTACATTTCAATGCTTCGTTTAAGCTTGGCACTTTTGGAGCTAGTTCTACTAGAGTTTTGTATTTTCAAAAAGCCTTTGTTGGAACCAATTTAATATCACGTCCCGATATATTATAAAAATTTAATTAAGGTCGCCAGCGTCAAAGCAATTTTT
>NW_026605543.1:0-54317 GCF_945859685.1 Eupeodes corollae | reverse complement strand
CATCTATATCTATAACGATAGATCTTGATTAGGAGTATCTTTTTCTAGTACATGTCAAGTATCTATTTTGAAGTCTTGATCGATTTTGGGGGTTGGGAAGGATCAGGTGATGGTTTTGGGTGTGATTTGATTTTCGTCTAGGACATCAAAAATCCTTCAGGATGCTCCAAAATGACTCATCTATATCTATAATGATAGATCTTGATTAGGAGTATCTTTTTCTAGTACATGTCAAGTATCTATTTTGAAGTCTTGATCGATTTTGGGGGTTGGGAAGGATCAGGTGATGGTTTTGGGTGTGATTTGATTTTCGTCTAGAACATCAAAAATCCTTCAGGATGCTCCAAAATGACTCATCTATATCTATAATGATAGATCTTGATTAGGAGTATCTTTTTTCTAGTACATGTCAAGTATCTATTTTGAAGTCTTGATCGATTTTGGGGGTTGGGAAGGGGTGATGGTTTTGGGTGTGATTTGATTTTCGTCTAGAACATCAAAAATCCTTCAGGATGCTCCAAAATGACTCATCTATATCTATAATGATAGATCTTGATTAGGAGTATCTTTTTTCTAGTACATGTCAAGTATCTATTTTGAAGTCTTGATCGATTTTGGGGGTTGGGAAGGATCAGGTGATGGTTTTGGATGTGATTTGATTTTCGTCTAGAACATCAAAAATCCTTCAGGATGCTCCAAAAATGACTCATCTATATCTATAATGATAGATCTTGATTAGGAGTATCTTTTTCTAGTACATGTCAAGTATCTATTTTGAAGTCTTGATCGATTTTGGGGGTTGGGAAGGATCAGGTGATGGTTTTGGGTGTGATTTGTTTTCGTCTAGAACATCAAAAATCCTTCAGGATGCTCCAAAATGACTCATCTATATCTATAATGATAGATCTTGATTAGGAGTATCTTTTTCTAGTACATGTCAAGTATCTATTTTGAAGTCTTGATCGATTTTGGGGGTTGGGAAGGATCAGGTGATGGTTTTGGGTGTGATTTGATTTTCGTCTAGAACATCAAAAATCCTTCAGGATGCTCCAAAATGACTCATCTATATCTATAATGATAGATCTTGATTAGGAGTATCTTTTTCTAGTACATGTCAAGTATCTATTTTGAAGTCTTGATCGATTTTGGGGGTTGGGAAGGATCAGGTGATGGTTTTGGGTGTGATTTGATTTTCGTCTAGAACATCAAAAATCCTTCAGGATGCTCCAAAATGACTCATCTATATCTATAATGATAGATCTTGATTAGGAGTATCTTTTTCTAGTACATGTCAAGTATCTATTTTGAAGTCTTGATCGATTTTGGGGGTTGGGAAGGATCAGGTGATGGTTTTGGGTGTGATTTGATTTTCGTCTAGAACATCAAAAATCCTTCAGGATGCTCCAAAATGACTCATCTATATCTATAATGATAGATCTTGATTAGGAGTATCTTTTTCTAGTACATGTCAAGTATCTATTTTGAAGTCTTGATCGATTTTGGGGGTTGGGAAGGATCAGGTGATGGTTTTGGGTGTGATTTGATTTTCGTCTAGAACATCAAAAATCCTTCAGGATGCTCCAAAATGACTCATCTATATCTATAATGATAGATCTTGATTAGGAGTATCTTTTTCTAGTACATGTCAAGTATCTATTTTGAAGTCTTGATCGATTTTGGGGGTTGGGAAGGATCAGGTGATGGTTTTGGGTGTGATTTGATTTTCGTCTAGAACATCAAAAATCCTTCAGGATGCTCCAAAATGACTCATCTATATCTATAATGATAGATCTTGATTAGGAGTATCTTTTTCTAGTACATGTCAAGTATCTATTTTGAAGTCTTGATCGATTTTGGGGGTTGGGAAGGATCAGGTGATTGTTTTGGGTGTGATTTGATTTTCGTCTAGAACATCAAAAATCCTTCAGGATGCTCCAAAATGACTCATCTATATCTATAATGATAGATCTTAATTAGGAGTATCTTTTTCTAGCACATGTCAAGTATCTATTTTGAAGTCTTGATCGATTTTGGGGGTTGGGAAGGATCAGGTGATGGTTTTGGGTGTGATTTGATTTTCGTCTAGAACATCAAAAATCCTTCAGGATGCTCCAAAATGACTCATCTATATCTATAATGATAGATCTTGATTAGGAGTATCTTTTTCTAGTACATGTCAAGTATCTATTTTGAAGTCTTGATCGATTTTGGGGGTTGGGAAGGATCAGGTGATGGTTTTGGGTGTGATTTGATTTTCGTCTAGAACATCAAAAATCCTTCAGGATGCTCCAAAATGACTCATCTATATCTATAATGATAGATCTTGATTAGGAGTATCTTTTTCTAGTACATGTCAAGTATCTATTTTGAAGTCTTGATCGATTTTGGGGGTTGGGAAGGATCAGGTGATGGTTTTGGGTGTGATTTGATTTTCGTCTAGAACATCAAAAATCCTTCAGGATGCTCCAAAATGACTCATCTATATCTATAATGATAGATCTTGATTAGGAGTATCTTTTTCTAGTACATGTCAAGTATCTATTTTGAAGTCTTGATCGATTTTGGGGGTTGGGAAGGATCAGGTGATGGTTTTAGGTGTGATTTGATTTTCGTCTAGAACATCAAAAATCCTTCAGGATGCTCCAAAATGACTCATCTATATCTATAATGATAGATCTTGATTAGGAGTATCTTTTTCTAGTACATGTCAAGTATCTATTTTGAAGTCTTGATCGATTTTGGGGGTTGGGAAGGATCAGGTGATGGTTTTGGGTGTGATTTGATTTTCGTCTAGAACATCAAAAATCCTTCAGGATGCTCCAAAATGACTCATCTATATCTATAATGATAGATCTTGATTAGGAGTATCTTTTTCTAGTACATATCAAGTATCTATTTTGAAGTCTTGATCGATTTTGGGGGTTGGGAAGGATCAGGTGATGGTTTTGGGTGTGATTTGATTTTCGTCTAGAACATCAAAAATCCTTCAGGATGCTCCAAAATGACTCATCTGTATCTATAATGATAGATCTTGATTAGGAGTATCTTTTTCTAGTACATGTCAAGTATCTATTTTGAAGTCTTGATCGATTTTGGGGGTTGGGAAGGATCAGGTGATGGTTTTGGGTGTGATTTGATTTTCGTCTAGAACATCAAAAATCCTTCAGGATGCTCCAAAATGACTCATCTAATCTATAATGATAGATCTTGATTAGGAGTATCTTTTTCTAGTACATGTCAAGTATCTAATTTGAAGTCTTGATCGATTTTGGGGGTTGGGAAGGATCAGGTGATGGTTTTGCGTGTGATTTGATTTTCGTCTAGAACATCAAAAAATCCTTCAGGATGCTCCAAAATGACTCATCTATATCTATAATGATAGATCTTGATTAGGAGTATCTTTTTCTAGTACATGTCAAGTATCTATTTTGAAGTCTTGATCGATTTTGGGGGTTGGGAAGGATCAGGTGATGGTTTTGGGTGTGATTTGATTTTCGTCTAGAACATCAAAAATCCTTCAGGATGCTCCAAAATGACTCATCTATATCTATAATGATAGATCTTGATTAGGAGTATCTTTTTCTAGTACATGTCAAGTATCTATTTTGAAGTCTTGATCGATTTTGGGGGTTGTGAAGGATCAGGTGATGGTTTTGGGTGTGATTTGATTTTCGTCTAGAACATCAAAAATCCTTCATAATGCTCCAAAATGACTCATCTATATCTATAATGATAGATCTTGATTAGGAGTATCTTTTTCTAGTACATGTCAAGTATCTATTTTGAAGTCTTGATTGATTTTTGGGGGTTGGGAAGGATCAGGTGATGGTTTTGGGTGTGATTTGATTTTCGTCTAGAACATCAAAAATCCTTCAGGATGCTCCAAAATGACTCATCTATATCTATAATGATAGATCTTGATTAGGAGTATCTTTTTCTAGTACATGTCAAGTATCTATTTTGAAGTCTTGATCGATTTTGGGGGTTGGGAAGGATCAGGTGATGGTTTTGGGTGTGATTTGATTTTCGTCTAGAACATCAAAAATCCTTCAGGATGCTCCAAAATGACTCATCTATATCTATAATGATAGATCTTGATTAGGAGTATCTTTTTCTAGTACATGTCAAGTATCTATTTTGAAGTCTTGATCGATTTTGGGGGTTGGGAAGGATCAGGTGATGGTTTTGGGTGTGATTTGATTTTCGTCTAGAACATCAAAAATCCTTCAGGATGCTCCAAAATGACTCATCTATATCTATAATGATAGATCTTGATTAGGAGTATCTTTTTCTGGTACATGTCAAGTATCTATTTTGAAGTCTTGATCGATTTTGGGGGTTGGGAAGGATCAGGTGATGGTTTTGGGTGTGATTTGATTTTCGTCTAGAACATCAAAAATCCTTCAGGATGCTCCAAAATGACTCATCTATATCTATAATGATAGATCTTGATTAGGAGTATCTTTTTCTAGTACATGTCAAGTATCTATTTTGAAGTCTTGATCGATTTTGGGGGTTGGGAAGGATCAGGTGATGGTTTTGGGTGTGATTTGATTTACGTCTAGAACATCAAAAATCCTTCAGGATGCTCCAAAATGACTCATCTATATCTATAATGATAGATCTTGATTAGGAGTATCTTTTTCTAGTACATGTCAAGTATCTATTTTGAAGTCTTGATCGATTTTGGGGGTTGGGAAGGATCAGGTGATGGTTTTTGGGTGTGATTTGATTTTCGTCTAGAACATCAAAAATCCTTCAGGATGCTCCAAAATGACTCATCTATATCTATAATGATAGATCTTGATTAGGATTTATCTTTTTCTAGTACATGTCAAGTATCTATTTTGAAGTCTTGATCGATTTTGGGGGGTTGGGAGGGATCAGGTGATGGTTTTGGGTGTGATTTGATTTTCGTCTAGAACATCAAAAATCCTTCAGGATGCTCCAAAATGACTCATCTATATCTATAATGATAGATCTTGATTAGGAGTATCTTTTTCTAGTACATGTCAAGTATCTATTTTGAAGTCTTGATCGATTTTGGGGGTTGGGAAGGATCAGGTGATGGTTTTGGGTGTGATTTGATTTTCGTCTAGAACATCAAAAATCCTTCAGGATGCTCCAAAATGACTCATCTATATCTATAATGATAGATCTTGATTAGGAGTATCTTTTTCTAGTACATGTCAAGTATCTATTTTGAAGTCTTGATCGATTTTGGGGGTTGGGAAGGATCAGGTGATGGTTTTGGGTGTGATTTGATTTTCGTCTAGAACATCAAAAATCCTTCAGGATGCTCCAAAATGACTCATCTATATCTATAATGATAGATCTTGATTAGGAGTATCTTTTTCTAGTACATGTCAAGTATCTATTTTGAAGTCTTGATCGATTTTGGGGGTTGGGAAGGATCAGGTGATGGTTTTGGGTGTGATTTGATTTTCGTCTAGAACATCAAAAATCCTTCAGGATGCTCCAAAATGACTCATCTATATCTATAATGATAGATCTTGATTAGGAGTATCTTTTTCTAGTACATGTCAAGTATCTATTTTGAAGTCTTGATCGATTTTGGGGGTTGGGAAGGATCAGGTGATGGTTTTGGGTGTGATTTGATTTTCGTCTAGAACATCAAAAATCCTTCAGGATGCTCCAAAATGACTCATCTATATCTATAATGATAGATCTTGATTAGGAGTATCTTTTTCTAGTACATGTCAAGTATCTATTTTGAAGTCTTGATCGATTTTGGGGGTTGGGAAGGATCAGGTGATGGTTTTGGGTGTGATTTGATTTTCGTCTAGAACATCAAAAATCCTTCAGGATGCTCCAAAATGACTCATCTATATCTATAATGATAGATCTTGATTAGGAGTATCTTTTTCTAGTACATGTCAAGTATCTATTTTGAAGTCTTGATCGATTTTGGGGGTTGGGAAGGATCAGGTGATGGTTTTGGGTGTGATCGATTTTGGGGGTTGGGAAGGATCAGGTGATGGTTTTGGGTGTGATTTGATTTTCGTCTAGAACATCAAAAATCCTTCAGGATGCTCCAAAATGACTCATCTATATCTATAATGATAGATCTTGATTAGGAGTATCTTTTTCTAGTACATGTCAAGTATCTATTTTGAAGTCTTGATCGATTTTGGGGGTTGGGAAGGATCAGGTGATGGTTTTGGGTGTGATTTGATTTTCGTCTAGAACATCAAAAATCCTTCAGGATGCTCCAAAATGACTCATCTATATCTATAATGATAGATCTTGATTAGGAGTATCTTTTTCTAGTACATGTCAAGTATCTATTTTGAAGTCTTGATCGATTTTGGGGGTTGGGAAGGATCAGGTGATGGTTTTGGGTGTGATTTGATTTTCGTCTAGAACATCAAAAATCCTTCAGGATGCTCCAAAATGACTCATCTATATCTATAATGATAGATCTTGATTAGGAGTATCTTTTTCTAGTACATGTCAAGTATCTATTTTGAAGTCTTGATCGATTTTGGGGGTTGGGAAGGAATCAGGTGATGGTTTTGCGTGTGATTTGATTTTCGTCTAGAACATCAAAAATCCTTCAGGATGCTCCAAAATGACTCATCTATATCTATAATGATAGGATCTTGATTAGGAGTATCTTTTTCTAGTACATGTCAAGTATTTATTTTGAAGTCTTGATCGATTTTGGGGGTTGGGAAGGATCAGGTGATGGTTTTGGGTGTGATTTGATTTTCGTCTAGAACATCAAAAATCCTTCAGGATGCTCCAAAATGACTCATCTATATCTATAATGATAGATCTTGATTAGGAGTATCTTTTTCTAGTACATGTCAAGTATCTATTTTTGAAGTCTTGATCGATTTTGGGGGTTGGGAAGGATCAGGTGATGGTTTTGGGTGTGATTTGATTTTCGTCTAGAACATCAAAAAATCCTTCATAATGCTCCAAAATGACTCATCTATATCTATAATGATAGATCTTGATTAGGAGTATCTTTTTCTAGTACATGTCAAGTATCTATTTTGAAGTCTTGATTGATTTTGGGGGTTGGGAAGGATCAGGTGATGGTTTTGGGTGTGATTTGATTTTCGTCTAGAACATCAAAAATCCTTCAGGATGCTCCAAAATGACTCATCTATATCTATAATGATAGATCTTGATTAGGAGTATCTTTTTCTAGTACATGTCAAGTATCTATTTTGAAGTCTTGATCGATTTTGGGGGTTGGGAAGGATCAGGTGATGGTTTTGGGTGTGATTTGATTTTCGTCTAGAACATCAAAAATCCTTCAGGATGCTCCAAAATGACTCATCTATATCTATAATGATAGATCTTGATTAGGAGTATCTTTTTTCTAGTACATGTCAAGTATCTATTTTGAAGTCTTGATCGATTTTGGGGGTTGGGAAGGATCAGGTGATGGTTTTGGGTGTGATTTGATTTTCGTCTAGAACATCAAAAATCCTTCAGGATGCTCCAAAATGACTCATCTATATCTATAATGATAGATCTTGATTAGGAGTATCTTTTTCTAGTACATGTCAAGTATCTATTTTGAAGTCTTGATCGATTTTGGGGGTTGGGAAGGATCAGGTGATGGTTTTGGGTGTGATTTGATTTTCGTCTAGAACATCAAAAATCCTTCAGGATGCTCCAAAATGACTCATCTATATCTATAATGATAGATCTTGATTAGGAGTATCTTTTTCTAGTACATGTCAAGTATCTATTTTGAAGTCTTGATCGATTTTGGGGGTTGGGAAGGATCAGGTGATGGTTTTTGGGTGTGATTTGATTTACGTCTAGAACATCAAAAATCCTTCAGGATGCTCCAAAATGACTCATCTATATCTATAATGATAGATCTTGATTAGGAGTATCTTTTTCTAGTACATGTCAAGTATCTATTTTGAAGTCTTGATCGATTTTGGGGGTTGGGAAGGATCAGGTGATGGTTTTGGGTGTGATTTGATTTTCGTCTAGAACATCAAAAATCCTTCAGGATGCTCCAAAATGACTCATCTATATCTATAATGATAGATCTTGATTAGGAGTATCTTTTTCTAGTACATGTCAAGTATCTATTTTGAAGTCTTGATCGATTTTGGGGGTTGGGAGGGATCAGGTGATGGTTTTGGGTGTGATTTGATTTTCGTCTAGAACATCAAACAATCCTTCAGGATGCTCCAAAAATGACTCATCTATATCTATAATGATAGATCTTGATTAGGAGTTATCTTTTTCTAGTACATGTCAAGTATCTATTTTGAAGTCTTGATCGATTTTGGGGGTTGGGAAGGATCAGGTGATGGTTTTGGGTGTGATTTGATTTTCGTCTAGAACATCAAAAATCCTTCAGGATGCTCCAAATGACTCATCTATATCTATAATGATAGATCTTGATTAAGAGTATCTTTTTCTAGTACATGTCAAGTATCTATTTTGAAGTCTTGATCGATTTTGGGGGTTGGGAAGGATCAGGTGATGGTTTTGGGTGTGATTTGATTTTCGTCTAGAACATCAAAAATCCTTCAGGATGCTCCAAAATGACTCATCTATATCTATAATGATAGATCTTGATTAGGAGTATCTTTTTCTAGTACATGTCAAGTATCTATTTTGAAGTCTTGATCGATTTTGGGGGTTGGGAAGGATCAGGTGATGGTTTTGGGTGTGATTTGATTTTCGTCTAGAACATCAAAAATCCTTCAGGATGCTCCAAAATGACTCATCTATATCTATAATGATAGATCTTGATTAGGAGTATCTTTTTCTAGTACATGTCAAGTATCTATTTTGAAGTCTTGATCGATTTTGGGGGTTGGGAAGGATCAGGTGATGGTTTTGGGTGTGATTTGATTTTCGTCTAGAACATCAAAAATCCTTCAGGATGCTCCAAAATGACTCATCTATATCTATAATGATAGATCTTGATTAGGAGTATCTTTTTCTAGTACATGTCAAGTATCTATTTTGAAGTCTTGATCGATTTTGGGGGTTGGGAAGGATCAGGTGATGGTTTTGGGTGTGATTTGATTTTCGTCTAGAACATCAAAAATCCTTCAGGATGCTCCAAAATGACTCATCTATATCTGTAATGATAGATCTTGATTAGGAGTATCTTTTTCTAGTACATGTCAAGTATCTATTTTGAAGTCTTGATCGATTTTGGGGGTTGGGAAGGATCAGGTGATGGTTTTGGGTGTGATTTGATTTTCGTCTAGAACATCAAAAATCCTTCAGGATGCTACAAAATGACTCATCTATATCTATAATGATAGATCTTGATTAGGAGTATCTTTTTCTAGTACATGTCAAGTATCTATTTTGAAGTCTTGATCGATTTTGGGGGTTGGGAAGGATCAGGTGATGGTTTTGGGTGTGATTTGATTTTCGTCTAGAACATCAAAAATCCTTCAGGATGCTCCAAAATGACTCATCTATATCTATAATGATAGATCTTGATTAGGAGTATCTTTTTCTAGTACATGTCAAGTATCTATTTTGAAGTCTTGATCGATTTTGGGGGTTGGGAAGGATCAGGTGATGGTTTTGGGTGTGATTTGATTTTCGTCTAGAACATCAAAAATCCTTCAGGATGCTCCAAAATGACTCATCTATATCTATAATGATAGATCTTGATTAGGAGTATCTTTTTCTAGTACATGTCAAGTATCTATTTTGAAGTCTTGATCGATTTTGGGGGTTGGGAAGGATCAGGTGATGGTTTTGGGTGTGATTTGATTTTCGTCTAGAACATCAAAAATCCTTCAGGATGCTCCAAAATGACTCATCTATATCTATAATGATAGATCTTGATTAGGAGTATCTTTTTCTAGTACATGTCAAGTATCTATTTTGAAGTCTTGATCGATTTTGGGGGTTGGGAAGGATCAGGTGATGGTTTTGGGTGTGATTTGATTTTCGTCTAGAACATCAAAAATCCTTCAGGATGCTCCAAAATGACTCATCTATATCTATAATGATAGATCTTGATTAGGAGTATCTTTTTCTAGTACATGTCAAGTATCTATTTTGAAGTCTTGATCGATTTTGGGGGTTGGGAAGGATCAGGTGATGGTTTTGGGTGTGATTTGATTTTCGTCTAGAACATCAAAAATCCTTCAGGATGCTCCAAAATGACTCATCTATATCTATAATGATAGATCTTGATTAGGAGTATCTTTTTCTAGTACATGTCAAGTATCTATTTTGAAGTCTTGATCGATTTTGGGGGTTGGGAAGGATCAGGTGATGGTTTTGGGTGTGATTTGATTTTCGTCTAGAACATCAAAAATCCTTCAGGATGCTCCAAAATGACTCATCTATATCTATAATGATAGATCTTGATTAGGAGTATCTTTTTCTAGTACATGTCAAGTATCTATTTTGAAGTCTTGATCGATTTTGGGGGTTGGGAAGGATCAGGTGATGGTTTTGGGTGTGATTTGATTTTCGTCTAGAACATCAAAAATCCTTCAGGATGCTCCAAAATGACTCATCTATATCTATAATGATAGATCTTGATTAGGAGTATCTTTTTCTAGTACATGTCAAGTATCTATTTTGAAGTCTTGATCGATTTTGGGGGTTGGGAAGGATCAGGTGATGGTTTTGGGTGTGATTTGATTTTCGTCTAGAACATCAAAAATCCTTCAGGATGCTCCAAAATGACTCATCTATATCTATAATGATAGATCTTGATTAGGAGTATCTTTTTCTAGTACATGTCAAGTATCTATTTTGAAGTCTTGATCGATTTTGGGGGTTGGGAAGGATCAGGTGATGGTTTTGGGTGTGATTTGATTTTCGTCTAGAACATCAAAAATCCTTCAGGATGCTCCAAAATGACTCATCTATATCTATAATGATAGATCTTGATTAGGAGTATCTTTTTCTAGTACATGTCAAGTATCTATTTTGAAGTCTTGATCGATTTTGGGGGTTGGGAAGGATCAGGTGATGGTTTTGGGTGTGATTTGATTTTCGTCTAGAACATTAAAAATCCCTCAGGATGCTCCAAAATGACTCATCTATATCTATAATGATAGATCTTGATTAGGAGTATCTTTTTCTAGTACATGTCAAGTATCTATTTTGAAGTCTTGATCGATTTTGGGGGTTGGGAAGGATCAGGTGATGGTTTTGGGTGTGATTTGATTTTCGTCTAGAACATCAAAAATCCTTCAGGATGCTCCAAAATGACTCATCTATGTCTATAATGATAGATCTTGATTAGGAGTATCTTTTTCTAGTACATGTCAAGTATCTATTTTGAAGTCTTGATCGATTTTGGGGGTTGGGAAGGATCAGGTGATGGTTTTGGGTGTGATTTGATTTTCGTCTAGAACATCAAAAATCCTTCAGGATGCTCCAAAATGACTCATCTATATCTATAATGATAGATCTTGATTAGGAGTATCTTTTTCTAGTACATGTCAAGTATCTATTTTGAAGTCTTGATCGATTTTGGGGGTTGGGAAGGATCAGGTGATGGTTTTGGGTGTGATTTTATTTTCGTCTAGAACATCAAAAATCCTTCAGGATGCTCCAAAATGACTCATCTATATCTATAATGATAGATCAAGATTAGGAGTATCTTTTTCTAGTACATGTCAAGTATCTATTTTGAAGTCTTGATCGATTTTGGGGGTTGGGAAGGATCAGGTGATGGTTTTGGGTGTGATTTGATTTTCGTCTAGAACATCAAAAATCCTTCAGGATGCTCCAAAATGACTCATCTATATCTATAATGATAGATCTTGATTAGGAGTATCTTTTTCTAGTACATGTCAAGTATCTATTTTGAAGTCTTGATCGATTTTGGGGGTTGGGAAGGGTCAGGTGATGGTTTTGGGTGTGATTTGATTTTCGTCTAGAACATCAAAAATCCTTTAGGATGCTCCAAAATGACTCATCTATATCTATAATGATAGATCTTGATTAGGAGTATCTTTTTCTAGTACATGTCAAGTATCTATTTTGAAGTCTTGATCGATTTTGGGGGTTGAAAAGGATCAGGTGATGGTTTTTGGGTGTGATTTGATTTTCGTCTAGAACATCAAAAATCCTTCAGGATGTTCCAAAATAACTCATCTACATCTATAATGATAGATCTTGATTAGGAGTATCTTTTTCTAGTACATGTCAAGTATCTATTTTGAAGTCTTGATCGATTTTGGGGGTTGGGAAGGATCAGGTGATGGTTTTTGCTCCAAAATGACTCATCTATATCTGTAATGATAGATCTTGATTAGGAGTATCTTTTTCTAGTACATGTCAAGTATCTATTTTGAAGTCTTGATCGATTTTGGGGGTTGGGAAGGATCAGGTGATGGTTTTGGGTGTGATTTGATTTTCGTCTAGAACATCAAAAATCCTTCAGGATGCTACAAAATGACTCATCTATATCTATAATGATAGATCTTGATTAGGAGTATCTTTTTCTAGTACATGTCAAGTATCTATTTTGAAGTCTTGATCGATTTTGGGGGTTGGGAAGGATCAGGTGATGGTTTTGGGTGTGATTTGATTTTCGTCTAGAACATCAAAAATCCTTCAGGATGCTCCAAAATGACTCATCTATATCTATAATGATAGATCTTGATTAGGAGTATCTTTTTCTAGTACATGTCAAGTATCTATTTTGAAGTCTTGATCGATTTTGGGGGTTGGGAAGGATCAGGTGATGGTTTTGGGTGTGATTTGATTTTCGTCTAGAACATCAAAAATCCTTCAGGATGCTCCAAAATGACTCATCTATATCTATAATGATAGATCTTGATTAGGAGTATCTTTTTCTAGTACATGTCAAGTATCTATTTTGAAGTCTTGATCGATTTTGGGGGTTGGGAAGGATCAGGTGATGGTTTTGGGTGTGATTTGATTTTCGTCTAGAACATCAAAAATCCTTCAGGATGCTCCAAAATGACTCATCTATATCTATAATGATAGATCTTGATTAGGAGTATCTTTTTCTAGTACATGTCAAGTATCTATTTTGAAGTCTTGATCGATTTTGGGGGTTGGGAAGGATCAGGTGATGGTTTTGGGTGTGATTTGATTTTCGTCTAGAACATCAAAAATCCTTCAGGATGCTCCAAAATGACTCATCTATATCTATAATGATAGATCTTGATTAGGAGTATCTTTTTCTAGTACATGTCAAGTATCTATTTTGAAGTCTTGATCGATTTTGGGGGTTGGGAAGGATCAGGTGATGGTTTTGGGTGTGATTTGATTTTCGTCTAGAACATCAAAAATCCTTCAGGATGCTCCAAAATGACTCATCTATATCTATAATGATAGATCTTGATTAGGAGTATCTTTTTCTAGTACATGTCAAGTATCTATTTTGAAGTCTTGATTGATTTTGGGGGTTGGGAAGGATCAGGTGATGGTTTTGGGTGTGATTTGATTTTCGTCTAGAACATCAAAAATCCTTCAGGATGCTCCAAAATGACTCATCTATATCTATAATGATAGATCTTGATTAGGAGTATCTTTTTCTAGTACATGTCAAGTATCTATTTTGAAGTCTTGATCGATTTTGGGGGTTGGGAAGGATCAGGTGATGGTTTTGGGTGTGATTTGATTTTCGTCTAGAACATCAAAAATCCTTCAGGATGCTCCAAAATGACTCATCTATATCTATAATGATAGATCTTGATTAGGAGTATCTTTTTCTAGTACATGTCAAGTATCTATTTTGAAGTCTTGATCGATTTTGGGGGTTGGGAAGGATCAGGTGATGGTTTTGGGTGTGATTTGATTTTCGTCTAGAACATCAAAAATCCTTCAGGATGCTCCAAAATGACTCATCTATATCTATAATGATAGATCTTGATTAGGAGTATCTTTTTCTAGTACATGTCAAGTATCTATTTTGAAGTCTTGATCGATTTTGGGGGTTGGGAAGGATCAGGTGATGGTTTTGGGTGTGATTTGATTTTCGTCTAGAACATCAAAAATCCTTCAGGATGCTCCAAAATGACTCATCTATATCTATAATGATAGATCTTGATTAGGAGTATCTTTTTCTAGTACATGTCAAGTATCTATTTTGAAGTCTTGATCGATTTTGGGGGTTGGGAAGGATCAGGTGATGGTTTTGGGTGTGATTTGATTTTCGTCTAGAACATTAAAAATCCCTCAGGATGCTCCAAAATGACTCATCTATATCTATAATGATAGATCTTGATTAGGAGTATCTTTTTCTAGTACATGTCAAGTATCTATTTTGAAGTCTTGATCGATTTTGGGGGTTGGGAAGGATCAGGTGATGGTTTTGGGTGTGATTTGATTTTCGTCTAGAACATCAAAAATCCTTCAGGATGCTCCAAAATGACTCATCTATATCTATAATGATAGATCTTGATTAGGAGTATCTTTTTCTAGTACATGTCAAGTATCTATTTTGAAGTCTTGATCGATTTTGGGGGTTGGGAAGGATCAGGTGATGGTTTTGGGTGTGATTTGATTTTCGTCTAGAACATCAAAAATCCTTCAGGATGCTCCAAAATGACTCATCTATATCTATAATGATAGATCTTGATTAGGAGTATCTTTTTCTAGTACATGTCAAGTATCTATTTTGAAGTCTTGATGAATTTTGGGGGTTGGGAAGGATCAGGTGATGGTTTTGGGTGTGATTTGATTTTCGTCTAGAACATCAAAAATCCTTCAGGATGCTCCAAAATGACTCATCTATATCTATAATGATAGATCAAGATTAGGAGTATCTTTTTCTAGTACATGTCAAGTATCTATTTTGAAGTCTTGATCGATTTTGGGGGTTGGGAAGGATCAGGTGATGGTTTTGGGTGTGATTTGATTTTCGTCTAGAACATCAAAAATCCTTCAGGATGCTCCAAAATGACTCATCTATATCTATAATGATAGATCTTGATTAGGAGTATCTTTTTCTAGTACATGTCAAGTATCTATTTTGAAGTCTTGATCGATTTTGGGGGTTGGGAAGGGTCAGGTGATGGTTTTGGGTGTGATTTGATTTTCGTCTAGAACATCAAAAATCCTTTAGGATGCTCCAAAATGACTCATCTATATCTATAATGATAGATCTTGATTAGGAGTATCTTTTTCTAGTACATGTCAAGTATCTATTTTGAAGTCTTGATCGATTTTGGGGGTTGGGAAGGATCAGGTGATGGTTTTGGGTGTGATTTGATTTTCGTCTAGAACATCAAAAATCCTTCAGGATGCTCCAAAATGACTCATCTATATCTATAATGATAGATCTTGATTAGGAGTATCTTTTTCTAGTACATGTCAAGTATCTATTTTGAAGTCTTGATCGATTTTGGGGGTTGAAAAGGATCAGGTGATGGTTTTGGGTGTGATTTGATTTTCGTCTAGAACATCAAAAATCCTTCAGGATGTTCCAAAATAACTCATCTACATCTATAATGATAGATCTTGATTAGGAGTATCTTTTTCTAGTACATGTCAAGTATCTATTTTGAAGTCTTGATCGATTTTGGGGGTTGGGAAGGATCAGGTGATGGTTTTGGGTGTGATTTGATTTTCGTCTAGAACATCAAAAATCCTTCAGGATGCTCCAAAATGACTCATCTATATCTATAATGATAGATCTTGATTAGGAGTATCTTTTTCTAGTACATGTCAAGTATCTATTTTGAAGTCTTGATCGATTTTGGGGGTTGGGAAGGATCAGGTGATGGTTTTGGGTGTGATTTGATTTTCGTCTAGAACATCAAAAATCCTTCAGGATGCTACAAAATGACTCATCTATATCTATAATGATAGATCTTGATTAGGAGTATCTTTTTCTAGTACATGTCAAGTATCTATTTTGAAGTCTTGATCGATTTTGGGGGTTGGGAAGGATCAGGTGATGGTTTTGGGTGTGATTTGATTTTCGTCTAGAACATCAAAAATCCTTCAGGATGCTCCAAAATGACTCATCTATATCTATAATGATAGATCTTGATTAGGAGTATCTTTTTCTAGTACATGTCAAGTATCTATTTTGAAGTCTTGATCGATTTTGGGGGTTGTTAAGGATCAGGTGATGGTTTTGGGTGTGATTTGATTTTCGTCTAGAACATCAAAAATCCTTCAGGATGCTCCAAAATGACTCATCTATATCTATAATGATAGATCTTGATTAGGAGTATCTTTTTCTAGTACATGTCAAGTATCTATTTTGAAGTCTTGATCGATTTTGGGGGTTGGGAAGGATCAGGTGATGGTTTTGGGTGTGATTTGATTTTCGTCTAGAACATCAAAAATCCTTCAGGATGCTCCAAAATGACTCATCTATATCTATAATGATAGATCTTGTCAAGTATCTATTTTGAAGTCTTGATCGATTTTGGGGGTTGGGAAGGATCAGGTGATGGTTTTGGGTGTGATTTGATTTTCGTCTAGAACATCAAAAATCCTTCAGGATGCTCCAAAATGACTCATCTATATCTATAATGATAGATCTTGATTAGAAGTATCTTTTTCTACTACATGTCAAGTATCTATTTTGAAGTCTTGATCGATTTTGGGGGTTGGGAAGGATCAGGTGATGGTTTTGGGTGTGATTTGATTTTCGTCTAGAACATCAAAAATCCTTCAGGATGCTCCAAAATGACTCATCTATATCTATAATGATAGATCTTGATTAGGAGTATCTTTTTCTATGATGGTTTTGGGTGTGATTTGATTTTCGTCTAGAACATCAAAAATCCTTCAGGATGCTCCAAAATGACTCATCTATATCTAAAATGATAGATCTTGATTAGGAGTATCTTTTTCTAGTACATGTCAAGTATCTATTTTGAAGTCTTGATCGATTTTGGGGGTTGGGAAGGATCAGGTGATGGTTTTGGGTGTGATTTGATTTTCGTCTAGAACATCAAAAATCCTTCAGGATGCTCCAAAATGACTCATCTATATCTATAATGATAGATCTTGATTAGGAGTATCTTTTTCTAGTACATGTCAAGTATCTATTTTGAAGTCTTGATCGATTTTGGGGGTTGGGAAGGATCAGGTGATGGTTTTGGGTGTGATTTGATTTTCGTCTAGAACATCAAAAATCCTTCAGGATGCTCCAAAATGACTCATCTATATCTATAATGATAGATCTTGATTAGGAGTATCTTTTTCTAGTACATGTCAAGTATCTATTTTGAAGTCTTGATCGATTTTGGGGGTTGGGAAGGATCAGGTGATGGTTTTGGGTGTGATTTGATTTTCGTCTAGAACATCAAAAATCCTTCAGGATGCTCCAAAATGACTCATCTATATCTATAATGATAGATCTTGATTAGGAGTATCTTTTTCTAGTACATGTCAAGTATCTATTTTGAAGTCTTGATCGATTTTGGGGGTTGGGAAGGATCAGGTGATGGTTTTGGGTGTGATTTGATTTTCGTCTAGAACATCAAAAATCCTTCAGGATGCTCCAAAATGACTCATCTATATCTATAATGATAGATCTTGATTAGGAGTATCTTTTTCTAGTACAAGTCAAGTATCTATTTTGAAGTCTTGATCGATTTTGGGGGTTGGGAAGGATCAGGTGATGGTTTTGGGTGTGATTTGATTTTCGTCTAGAACATCAAAAATCCTTCAGGATGCTCCAAAATGACTCATCTATATCTATAATGATAGATCTTGATTAGGAGTATCTTTTTCTAGTACATGTCAAGTATCTATTTTGAAGTCTTGATCGATTTTGGGGGTTGGGAAGGATCAGGTGATGGTTTTGGGTGTGATTTGATTTTCGTCTAGAACATCAAAAATCCTTCAGGATGCTCCAAAATGACTCATCTATATCTATAATGATAGATCTTGATTAGGAGTATCTTTTTCTAGTACATGTCAAGTATCTATTTTGAAGTCTTGATCGATTTTGGGGGTTGGGAAGGATCAGGTGATGGTTTTGGGTGTGATTTGATTTTCGTCTAGAACATTAAAAATCCCTCAGGATGCTCCAAAATGACTCATCTATATCTATAATGATAGATCTTGATTAGGAGTATCTTTTTCTAGTACATGTCAAGTATCTATTTTGAAGTCTTGATCGATTTTGGGGGTTGGGAAGGATCAGGTGATGGTTTTGGGTGTGATTTGATTTTCGTCTAGAACATCAAAAATCCTTCAGGATGCTCCAAAATGACTCATCTATATCTATAATGATAGATCTTGATTAGGAGTATCTTTTTCTAGTACATGTCAAGTATCTATTTTGAAGGCTTGATCGATTTTGGGGGTTGGGAAGGATCAGGTGATGGTTTTGGGTGTGATTTGATTTTCGTCTAGAACATCAAAAATCCTTCAGGATGCTCCAAAATGACTCATCTATATCTATAATGATAGATCTTGATTAGGAGTATCTTTTTCTAGTACATGTCAAGTATCTATTTTGAAGTCTTGATCGATTTTGGGGGTTGGGAAGGATCAGGTGATGGTTTTGGGTGTGATTTGATTTTCGTCTAGAACATCAAAAATCCTTCAGGATGCTCCAAAATGACTCATCTATATCTATAATGATAGATCTTGATTAGGAGTATCTTTTTCTAGTACATGTCAAGTATCTATTTTGAAGTCTTGATCGATTTTGGGGGTTGGGAAGGATCAGGTGATGGTTTTGGGTGTGATTTGATTTTCGTCTAGAACATCAAAAATCCTTCAGGATGCTCCAAAATGACTCATCTATATCTATAATGATAGATCTTGATTAGGAGTATCTTTTTCTAGTACATGTCAAGTATCTATTTTGAAGTCTTGATCGATTTTGGGGGTTGAAAAGGATCAGGTGATGGTTTTGGGTGTGATTTGATTTTCGTCTAGAACATCAAAAATCCTTCAGGATGCTCCAAAATAACTCATCTACATCTATAATGATAGATCTTGATTAGGAGTATCTTTTTCTAGTACATGTCAAGTATCTATTTTGAAGTCTTGATCGATTTTGGGGGTTGGGAAGGATCAGGTGATGGTTTTGGGTGTGATTTGATTTTCGTCTAGAACATCAAAAATCCTTCAGGATGCTCCAAAATGACTCATCTATATCTATAATGAAAGATCTTGATTAGGAGTATCTTTTTCTAGTACATGTCAAGTATCTATTTTGAAGTCTTGATCGATTTTGGGGGTTGGGAAGGATCAGGTGATGGTTTTGGGTGTGATTTGATTTTCGTCTAGAACATCAAAAATCCTTCAGGATGCTCCAAAATGACTCATCTATATCTATAATGATAGATCTTGTCAAGTATCTATTTTGAAGTCTTGATCGATTTTGGGGGTTGGGAAGGATCAGGTGATGGTTTTGGGTGTGATTTGATTTTCGTCTAGAACATCAAAAATCCTTCAGGATGCTCCAAAATGACTCATCTATATCTATAATGATAGATCTTGATTAGGAGTATCTTTTTCTAGTACATGTCAAGTATCTATTTTGAAGTCTTGATCGATTTTGGGGGTTGGGAAGGATCAGGTGATGGTTTTGGGTGTGATTTGATTTTCGTCTAGAACATCAAAAATCCTTCAGGATGCTCCAAAATGACTCATCTATATCTATAATGATAGATCTTGATTAGGAGTATCTTTTTCTAGTACATGTCAAGTATCTATTTTGAAGTCTTGATCGATTTTGGGGGTTGGGAAGGATCAGGTGATGGTTTTGGGTGTGATTTGATTTTCGTCTAGAACATCAAAAATCCTTCAGGATGCTCCAAAATGACTCATCTATATCTATAATGATAGATCTTGATTAGGAATATCTTTTTGTAGTACATGTCAAGTATCTATTTTGAAGTCTTGATCGATTTTGGGGGTTGGGAAGGATCAGGTGATGGTTTTGGGTGTGATTTGATTTTCGTCTAGAACATCAAAAATCCTTCAGGATGCTCCAAAATGACTCATCTATATCTATAATGATAGATCTTGATTAGGAGTATCTTTTTCTAGTACATGTCAAGTATCTATTTTGAAGTCTTGATCGATTTTGGGGGTTGGGAAGGATCAGGTGATGGTTTTGGGTGTGATTTGATTTTCGTCTAGAACATCAAAAATCCCTCAGGACGCTCCAAAATGACTCATCTATATCTATAATGATAGATCTTGATTAGGAGTATCTTTTTCTAGTACATGTCAAGTATCTATTTTGAAGTCTTGATCGATTTTGGGGGTTGGGAAGGATCAGGTGATGGTTTTGGGTGTGATTTGATTTTCGTCTAGAACATCAAAAATCCTTCAGGATGCTCCAAAATGACTCATCTATATCTATAATGATAGATCTTGATTAGGAGTATCTTTTTCTAGTACATGTCAAGTATCTATTTTGAAGTCTTGATCGATTTTGGGGGTTGGGAAGGATCAGGTGATGGTTTTGGGTGTGATTTGATTTTCGTCTAGAACATCAAAAATCCTTCAGGATGCTCCAAAATGACTCATCTATATCTATAATGATAGATCTTGATTAGGAGTATCTTTTTCTAGTACATGTCAAGTATCTATTTTGAAGTCTTGATCGATTTTGGGGGTTGGGAAGGATCAGGTGATGGTTTTGGGTGTGATTTGATTTTCGTCTAGAACATCAAAAATCCTTCAGGATGCTCCAAAATGACTCATCTATATCTATAATGATAGATCTTGATTAGGAGTATCTTTTTCTAGTACATGTCAAGTATCTATTTTGAAGTCTTGATCGATTTTGGGGGTTGGGAAGGATCAGGTGATGGTTTTGGGTGTGATTTGATTTTCGTCTAGAACATCAAAAATCCTTCAGAATGCTCCAAAATGACTCATCTATATCTATAATGATAGATCTTGATTAGGAGTATCTTTTTCTAGTACATGTCAAGTATCTATTTTGAAGTCTTGATCGATTTTGGGGGTTGGGAAGGATCAGGTGATGGTTTTGGGTGTGATTTGATTTTCGTCTAGAACATCAAAAATCCTTCAGGATGCTCCAAAATGACTCATCTATATCTATAATGATAGATCTTGATTAGGAGTATCTTTTTCTAGTACATGTCAAGTATCTATTTTGAAGTCTTGATCGATTTTGGGGGTTGGGAAGGATCAGGTGATGGTTTTGGGTGTGATTTGATTTTCGTCTAGAACATCAAAAATCCTTCAGGATGCTCCAAAATGACTCATCTATATCTATAATGATAGATCTTGATTAGGAGTATCTTTTTCTAGTACATGTCAAGTATCTATTTTGAAGTCTTGATCGATTTTGGGGGTTGGGAAGGATCAGGTGATGGTTTTGGGTGTGATTTGATTTTCGTCTAGAACATCAAAAATCCTTCAGGATGCTCCAAAATGACTCATCTATATCTATAATGATAGATCTTGATTAGGAGTATCTTTTTCTAGTACATGTCAAGTATCTATTTTGAAGTCTTGATCGATTTTGGGGGTTGGGAAGGATCAGGTGATGGTTTTGGGTGTGATTTGATTTTCGTCTAGAACATCAAAAATCCTTCAGGATGCTCCAAAATGACTCATCTATATCTATAATGATAGATCTTGATTAGGAGTATCTTTTTCTAGTACATGTCAAGTATCTATTTTGAAGTCTTGATCGATTTTGGGGGTTGGGAAGGATCAGGTGATGGTTTTGGGTGTGATTTGATTTTCGTCTAGAACATCAAAAATCCTTTAGGATGCTCCAAAATGACTCATCTATATCTATAATGATAGATCTTGATTAGGAGTACCTTTTTCTAGTACATGTCAAGTATCTATTTTGAAGTCTTGATCGATTTTGGGGGTTGGGAAGGATCAGGTGATGGTTTTGGGTGTGATTTGATTTTCGTCTAGAACATCAAAAATCCTTCAGGATGCTCCAAAATGACTCATCTATATCTATAATGATAGATCTTGATTAGGAGTATCTTTTTCTAGTACATGTCAAGTATCTATTTTGAAGTCTTGATCGATTTTGGGGGTTGAAAAGGATCAGGTGATGGTTTTGTTTGTGATTTGATTTTCGTCTAGAACATCAAAAATCCTTCAGGATGCTCCAAAATGACTCATCTACATCTATAATGATAGATCTTGATTAGGAGTATCTTTTTCTAGTACATGTCAAGTATCTATTTTGAAGTCTTGATCGATTTTGGGGGTTGGGAAGGATCAGGTGATGGTTTTGGGTGTGATTTGATTTTCGTCTAGAACATCAAAAATCCTTCAGGATGCTCCAAAATGACTCATCTATATCTATAATGATAGATCTTGATTAGGAGTATCTTTTTCTAGTACATGTCAAGTATCTATTTTGAAGTCTTGATCGATTTTGGGGGTTGGGAAGGATCAGGTGATGGTTTTGGGTGTGATTTGATTTTCGTCTAGAACATCAAAAATCCTTCAGGATGCTCCAAAATGACTCATCTATATCTATAATGATAGATCTTGATTAGGAGTATCTTTTTCTAGTACATGTCAAGTATCTATTTTGAAGTCTTGATCGATTTTGGGGGTTGGGAAGGATCAGGTGATGGTTTTGGGTGTGATTTGATTTTCGTCTAGAACATCAAAAATCCTTCAGGATGCTCCAAAATGACTCATCTATATCTATAATGATAGATCTTGATTAGGAGTATCTTTTTCTAGTACATGTCAAGTATCTATTTTGAAGTCTTGATCGATTTTGGGGGTTGGGAAGGATCAGGTGATGGTTTTGGGTGTGATTTGATTTTCGTCTAGAACATCAAAAATCCTTCAGGATGCTCCAAAATGACTCATCTATATCTATAATGATAGATCTTGATTAGGAGTATCTTTTTCTAGTACATGTCAAGTATCTATTTTGAAGTCTTGATCGATTTTGGGGGTTGAAAAGGATCAGGTGATGGTTTTGGGTGTGATTTGATTTTCGTCTAGAACATCAAAAATCCTTCAGGATGCTCCAAAATGACTCATCTACATCTATAATGATAGATCTTGATTAGGAGTATCTTTTTCTAGTACATGTCAAGTATCTATTTTGAAGTCTTGATCGATTTTGGGGGTTGGGAAGGATCAGGTGATGGTTTTGGGTGTGATTTGATTTTCGTCTAGAACATCAAAAATCCTTCAGGATGCTCCAAAATGACTCATCTATATCTATAATGATAGATCTTGATTAGGAGTATCTTTTTCTAGTACATGTCAAGTATCTATTTTGAAGTCTTGATCGATTTTGGGGGTTGGGAAGGATCAGGTGATGGTTTTGGGTGTGATTTGATTTTCGTCTAGAACATCAAAAATCCTTCAGGATGCTCCAAAATGACTCATCTATATCTATAATGATAGATCTTGTCAAGTATCTATTTTGAAGTCTTGATCGATTTTGGGGGTTGGGAAGGATCAGGTGATGGTTTTGGGTGTGATTTGATTTTCGTCTAGAACATCAAAAATCCTTCAGGATGCTCCAAAATGACTCATCTATATCTATAATGATAGATCTTGATTAGGAGTATCTTTTTCTAGTACATGTCAAGTATCTATTTTGAAGTCTTGATCGATTTTGGGGGTTGGGAAGGATCAGGTGATGGTTTTGGGTGTGATTTGATTTTCGTCTAGAACATCAAAAATCCTTCAGGATGCTCCAAAATGACTCATCTATATCTATAATGATAGATCTTGATTAGGAGTATCTTTTTCTAGTACATGTCAAGTATCTATTTTGAAGTCTTGATCGATTTTGGGGGTTGGGAAGGATCAGGTGATGGTTTTGGGTGTGATTTGATTTTCGTCTAGAACATCAAAAATCCTTCAGGATGCTCCAAAATGACTCATCTATATCTATAATGATAGATCTTGATTAGGAGTATCTTTTTCTAGTACATGTCAAGTATCTATTTTGAAGTCTTGATCGATTTTGGGGGTTGGGAAGGATCAGGTGATGGTTTTGGGTGTGATTTGATTTTCGTCTAGAACATCAAAAATCCTTCAGGATGCTCCAAAATGACTCATCTATATCTATAATGATAGATCTTGATTAGGAGTATCTTTTTCTAGTACATGTCAAGTATCTATTTTGAAGTCTTGATCGATTTTGGGGGTTGGGAAGGATCAGGTGATGGTTTTGGGTGTGATTTGATTTTCGTCTAGAACATCAAAAATCCCTCAGGATGCTCCAAAATGACTCATCTATATCTATAATGATAGATCTTGATTAGGAGTATCTTTTTCTAGTACATGTCAAGTATCTATTTTGAAGTCTTGATCGATTTTGGGGGTTGGGAAGGATCAGGTGATGGTTTTGGGTGTGATTTGATTTTCGTCTAGAACATCAAAAATCCTTCAGGATGCTCCAAAATGACTCATCTATATCTATAATGATAGATCTTGATTAGGAGTATCTTTTTCTAGTACATGTCAAGTATCTATTTTGAAGTCTTGATCGATTTTGGGGGTTGGGAAGGATCAGGTGATGGTTTTGGGTGTGATTTGATTTTCGTCTAGAACATCAAAAATCCTTCAGGATGCCCCAAAATGACTCATCTATATCTATAATGATAGATCTTGATTAGGAGTATCTTTTTCTAGTACATGTCAAGTATCTATTTTGAAGTCTTGATCGATTTTGGGGGTTGGGAAGGATCAGGTGATGGTTTTGGGTGTGATTTGATTTTCGTCTAGAACATCAAAAATCCTTCAGGATGCTCCAAAATGACTCATCTATATCTATAATGATAGATCTTGATTAGGAGTATCTTTTTCTAGTACATGTCAAGTATCTATTTTGAAGTCTTGATCGATTTTGGGGGTTGGGAAGGATCAGGTGATGGTTTTGGGTGTGATTTGATTTTCGTCTAGAACATCAAAAATCCTTCAGAATGCTCCAAAATGACTCATCTATATCTATAATGATAGATCTTGATTAGGAGTATCTTTTTCTAGTACATGTCAAGTATCTATTTTGAAGTCTTGATCGATTTTGGGGGTTGGGAAGGATCAGGTGATGGTTTTGGGTGTGATTTGATTTTCGTCTAGAACATCAAAAATCCTTCAGGATGCTCCAAAATGACTCATCTATATCTATAATGATAGATCTTGATTAGGAGTATCTTTTTCTAGTACATGTCAAGTATCTATTTTGAAGTCTTGATCGATTTTGGGGGTTGGGAAGGATCAGGTGATGGTTTTGGGTGTGATTTGATTTTCGTCTAGAGCATCAAAAATCCTTCAGGATGCTCCAAAATGACTCATCTATATCTATAATGATAGATCTTGATTAGGAGTATCTTTTTCTAGTACATGTCAAGTATCTATTTTGAAGTCTTGATCGATTTTGGGGGTTGGGAAGGATCAGGTGATGGTTTTGGGTGTGATTTGATTTTCGTCTAGAACATCAAAAATCCTTCAGGATGCTCCAAAATGACTCATCTATATCTATAATGATAGATCTTGATTAGGAGTATCTTTTTCTAGTACATGTCAAGTATCTATTTTGAAGTCTTGATCGATTTTGGGGGTTGGGAAGGATCAGGTGATGGTTTTGGGTGTGATTTGATTTTCGTCTAGAACATCAAAAATCCTTCAGGATGCTCCAAAATGACTCATCTATATCTATAATGATAGATCTTGATTAGGAGTATCTTTTTCTAGTACATGTCAAGTATCTATTTTGAAGTCTTGATCGATTTTGGGGGTTGGGAAGGATCAGGTGATGGTTTTGGGTGTGATTTGATTTTCGTCTAGAACATCAAAAATCCTTCAGGATGCTCCAAAATGACTCATCTATATCTATAATGATAGATATTGATTAGGAGTATCTTTTTCTAGTACATGTCAAGTATCTATTTTGAAGTCTTGATCGATTTTGGGGGTTGGGAAGGATCAGGTGATGGTTTTGGGTGTGATTTGATTTTCGTCTAGAACATCAAAAATCCTTCAGGATGCTCCAAAATGACTCATCTATATCTATAATGATAGATCTTGATTAGGAGTATCTTTTTCTAGTACATGTCAAGTATCTATTTTGAAGTCTTAATCGATTTTGGGGGTTGGGAAGGATCAGGTGATGGTTTTGGGTGTGATTTGATTTTCGTCTAGAACATCAAAAATCCTTCAGGATGCTCCAAAATGACTCATCTATATCTATAATGATAGATCTTGATTAGGAGTATCTTTTTCTAGTACATGTCAAGTATCTATTTTGAAGTCTTGATCGACTTTGGGGGTTGGGAAGGATCAGGTGTTGGTTTTGGGTGTGATTTGATTTTCGTCTAGAACATCAAAAATCCTTCAGGATGCTCCAAAATGACTCATCTATATCTATAATGATAGATCTTGATTAGGAGTATCTTTTTCTAGTACATGTCAAGTATCTATTTTGAAGTCTTGATCGATTTTGGGGGTTGGGAAGGATCAGGTGATGGTTTTGGGTGTGATTTGATTTTCGTCTAGAACATCAAAAATCCTTCAGGATGCTCCAAAATGACTCATCTATATCTATAATGATAGATCTTGATTAGGAGTATCTTTTTCTAGTACATGTCAAGTATCTATTTTGAAGTCTTGATCGATTTTGGGGGTTGGGAAGGATCAGGTGATGGTTTTGGGTGTGATTTGATTTTCGTCTAGAACATCAAAAATCCTTCAGGATGCTCCAAAATGACTCATCTATATCTATAATGATAGATCTTGATTAGGAGTATCTTTTTCTAGTACATGTCAAGTATCTATTTTGAAGTCTTGATCGATTTTGGGGGTTGGGAAGGATCAGGTGATGGTTTTGGGTGTGATTTGATTTTCGTCTAGAACATCAAAAATCCTTCAGGATGCTCCAAAATGACTCATCTATATCTATAATGATAGATCTTGATTAGGAGTATCTTTTTCTAGTACATGTCAAGTATCTATTTTGAAGTCTTGATCGATTTTGGGGGTTGGGAAGGATCAGGTGATGGTTTTGGGTGTGATTTGATTTTCGTCTAGAACATCAAAAATCCTTCAGGATGCTCCAAAATGACTCATCTATATCTATAATGATAGATCTTGATTAGGAGTATCTTTTTCTAGTACATGTCAAGTATCTATTTTGAAGTCTTGATCGATTTTGGGGGTTGGGAAGGATCAGGTGATGGTTTTGGGTGTGATTTGATTTTCGTCTAGAGCATCAAAAATCCTTCAGGATGCTCCAAAATGACTCATCTATATCTATAATGATAGATCTTGATTAGGAGTATCTTTTTCTAGTACATGTCAAGTATCTATTTTGAAGTCTTGATCGATTTTGGGGGTTGGGAAGGATCAGGTGATGGTTTTGGGTGTGATTTGATTTTCGTCTAGAACATCAAAAATCCTTCAGGATGCTCCAAAATGACTCATCTATATCTATAATGATAGATCTTGATTAGGAGTATCTTTTTCTAGTACATGTCAAGTATCTATTTTGAAGTCTTGATCGATTTTGGGGGTTGGGAAGGATCAGGTGATGGTTTTGGGTGTGATTTGATTTTCGTCTAGAACATCAAAAATCCTTCAGGATGCTCCAAAATGACTCATCTATATCTATAATGATAGATCTTGATTAGGAGTATCTTTTTCTAGTACATGTCAAGTATCTATTTTGAAGTCTTGATCGATTTTGGGGGTTGGGAAGGATCAGGTGATGGTTTTGGGTGTGATTTGATTTTCGTCTAGAACATCAAAAATCCTTCAGGATGCTCCAAAATGACTCATCTATATCTATAATGATAGATCTTGATTAGGAGTATCTTTTTCTAGTACATGTCAAGTATCTATTTTGAAGTCTTGATCGATTTTGGGGGTTGGGAAGGATCAGGTGATGGTTTTGGGTGTGATTTGATTTTCGTCTAGAACACCAAAAATCCTTCAGGATGCTCCAAAATGACTCATCTATATCTATAATGATAGATCTTGATTAGGAGTATCTTTTTCTAGTACATGTCAAGTATCTATTTTGAAGTCTTGATCGATTTTGGGGGTTGGGAAGGATCAGGTGATGGTTTTGGGTGTGATTTGATTTTCGTCTAGAACATCAAAAATCCTTCAGGATGCTCCAAAATGACTCATCTATATCTATAATGATAGATCTTGATTAGGAGTATCTTTTTCTAGTACATGTCAAGTATCTATTTTGAAGTCTTGATCGATTTTGGGGGTTGGGAAGGATCAGGTGTTGGTTTTGGGTGTGATTTGATTTTCGTCTAGAACATCAAAAATCCTTCAGGATGCTCCAAAATGGCTCATCTATATCTATAATGATAGATCTTGATTAGGAGTATCTTTTTCTAGTACATGTCAAGTATCTATTTTGAAGTCTTGATCGATTTTGGGGGTTGGGAAGGATCAGGTGATGGTTTTGGGTGTGATTTGATTTTCGTCTAGAACATCAAAAATCCTTCAGGATGCTCCAAAATGACTCATCTATATCTATAATGATAGATCTTGATTAGGAGTATCTTTTTCTAGTACATGTCAAGTATCTATTTTGAAGTCTTGATCGATTTTGGGGGTTGGGAAGGATCAGGTGATGGTTTTGGGTGTGATTTGATTTTCGTCTAGAACATCAAAAATCCTTCAGGATGCTCCAAAATGACTCATCTATATCTATAATGATAGATCTTGATTAGGAGTATCTTTTTCTAGTACATGTCAAGTATCTATTTTGAAGTCACCTGAAGGATCAGGTGATGGTTTTGGGTGTGATTTGATTTTCGTCTAGAACATCAAAAATCCTTCAGGATGCTCCAAAATGACTCATCTATATCTATAATGATAGATCTTGATTAGGAGTATCTTTTTCTAGTACATGTCAAGTATCTATTTTGAAGTCTTGATCGATTTTGGGGGTTGGGAAGGATCAGGTGATGGTTTTGGGTGTGATTTGATTTTCGTCTAGAACATCAAAAATCCTTCAGGATGCTCCAAAATGACTCATCTATATCTATAATGATAGATCTTGATTAGGAGTATCTTTTTCTAGTACATGTCAAGTATCTATTTTGAAGTCTTGATCGATTTTGGGGGTTGGGAAGGATCAGGTGATGGTTTTGGGTGTGATTTGATTTTCGTCTAGAACATCAAAAATCCTTCAGGATGCTCCAAAATGACTCATCTATATCTATAATGATAGATCTTGATTAGGAGTATCTTTTTCTAGTACATGTCAAGTATCTATTTTGAAGTCTTGATCGATTTTGGGGGTTGGGAAGGATCAGGTGATGGTTTTGGGTGTGATTTGATTTTCGTCTAGAACATCAAAAATCCTTCAGAATGCTCCAAAATGACTCATCTATATCTATAATGATAGATCTTGATTAGGAGTATCTTTTTCTAGTACATGTCAAGTATCTATTTTGAAGTCTTGATCGATTTTGGGGGTTGGGAAGGATCAGGTGATGGTTTTGGGTGTGATTTGATTTTCGTCTAGAACATCAAAAATCCTTCAGGATGCTCCAAAATGACTCATCTATATCTATAATGATAGATCTTGATTAGGAGTATCTTTTTCTAGTACATGTCAAGTATCTATTTTGAAGTCTTGATCGATTTTGGGGGTTGGGAAGGATCAGGTGATGGTTTTGGGTGTGATTTGATTTTCGTCTAGAACATCAAAAATCCTTCAGGATGCTCCAAAATGACTCATCTATATCTATAATGATAGATCTTGATTAGGAGTATCTTTTTCTAGTACATGTCAAGTATCTATTTTGAAGTCTTGATCGATTTTGGGGGTTGGGAAGGATCAGGTGATGGTTTTGGGTGTGATTTGATTTTCGTCTAGAACATCAAAAATCCTTCAGGATGCTCCAAAATGACTCATCTATATCTATAATGATAGATCTTGATTAGGAGTATCTTTTTCTAGTACATGTCAAGTATCTATTTTGAAGTCTTGATCGATTTTGGGGGTTGGGAAGGATCAGGTGATGGTTTTGGGTGTGATTTGATTTTCGTCTAGAACATCAAAAATCCTTCAGGATGCTCCAAAATGACTCATCTATATCTATAATGATAGATCTTGATTAGGAGTATCTTTTTCTAGTACATGTCAAGTATCTATTTTGAAGTCTTGATCGATTTTGGGGGTTGGGAAGGATCAGGTGATGGTTTTGGGTGTGATTTGATTTTCGTCTAGAACATCAAAAATCCTTCAGGATGCTCCAAAATGACTCATCTATATCTATAATGATAGATCTTGATTAGGAGTATCTTTTTCTAGTACATGTCAAGTATCTATTTTGAAGTCTTGATCGATTTTGGGGGTTGGGAAGGATCAGGTGATGGTTTTGGGTGTGATTTGATTTTCGTCTAGAACATCAAAAATCCTTCAGGATGCTCCAAAATGACTCATCTATATCTATAATGATAGATCTTGATTAGGAGTATCTTTTTCTAGTACATGTCAAGTATCTATTTTGAAGTCTTAATCGATTTTGGGGGTTGGGAAGGATCAGGTGATGGTTTTGGGTGTGATTTGATTTTCGTCTAGAACATCAAAAATCCTTCAGGATGCTCCAAAATGACTCATCTATATCTATAATGATAGATCTTGATTAGGAGTATCTTTTTCTAGTACATGTCAAGTATCTATTTTGAAGTCTTGATCGATTTTGGGGGTTGGGAAGGATCAGGTGTTGGTTTTGGGTGTGATTTGATTTTCGTCTAGAACATCAAAAATCCTTCAGGATGCTCCAAAATGACTCATCTATATCTATAATGATAGATCTTGATTAGGAGTATCTTTTTCTAGTACATGTCAAGTATCTATTTTGAAGTCTTGATCGATTTTGGGGGTTGGGAAGGATCAGGTGATGGTTTTGGGTGTGATTTGATTTTCGTCTAGAACATCAAAAATCCTTCAGGATGCTCCAAAATGACTCATCTATATCTATAATGATAGATCTTGATTAGGAGTATCTTTTTCTAATACATGTCAAGTATCTATTTTGAAGTCTTGATCGATTTTGGGGGTTGGGAAGGATCAGGTGATGGTTTTGGGTGTGATTTGATTTTCGTCTAGAACATCAAAAATCCTTCAGGATGCTCCAAAATGACTCATCTATATCTATAATGATAGATCTTGATTAGGAGTATCTTTTTCTAGTACATGTCAAGTATCTATTTTGAAGTCACCTGAAGGATCAGGTGATGGTTTTGGGTGTGATTTGATTTTCGTCTAGAACATCAAAAATCCTTCAGGATGCTCCAAAATGACTCATCTATATCTATAATGATAGATCTTGATTAGGAGTATCTTTTTCTAGTACATGTCAAGTATCTATTTTGAAGTCTTGATCGATTTTGGGGGTTGGGAAGGATCAGGTGATGGTTTTGGGTGTGATTTGATTTTCGTCTAGAACATCAAAAATCCTTCAGGATGCTCCAAAATGACTCATCTATATCTATAATGATAGATCTTGATTAGGAGTATCTTTTTCTAGTACATGTCAAGTATCTATTTTGAAGTCTTGATCGATTTTGGGGGTTGGGAAGGATCAGGTGATGGTTTTGGGTGTGATTTGATTTTCGTCTAGAACATCAAAAATCCTTCAGGATGCTCCAAAATGACTCATCTATATCTATAATGATAGATCTTGATTAGGAGTATCTTTTTCTAGTACATGTCAAGTATCTATTTTGAAGTCTTGATCGATTTTGGGGGTTGGGAAGGATCAGGTGATGGTTTTGGGTGTGATTTGATTTTCGTCTAGAGCATCAAAAATCCTTCAGGATGCTCCAAAATGACTCATCTATATCTATAATGATAGATCTTGATTAGGAGTATCTTTTTCTAGTACATGTCAAGTATCTATTTTGAAGTCTTGATCGATTTTGGGGGTTGGGAAGGATCAGGTGATGGTTTTGGGTGTGATTTGATTTTCGTCTAGAACATCAAAAATCCTTCAGGATGCTCCAAAATGACTCATCTATATCTATAATGATAGATCTTGATTAGGAGTATCTTTTTCTAGTACATGTCAAGTATCTATTTTGAAGTCTTGATCGATTTTGGGGGTTGGGAAGGATCAGGTGATGGTTTTGGGTGTGATTTGATTTTCGTCTAGAACATCAAAAATCCTTCAGGATGCTCCAAAATGACTCATCTATATCTATAATGATAGATCTTGATTAGGAGTATCTTTTTCTAGTACATGTCAAGTATCTATTTTGAAGTCTTGATCGATTTTGGGGGTTGGGAAGGATCAGGTGATGGTTTTGGGTGTGATTTGATTTTCGTCTAGAACATCAAAAATCCTTCAGGATGCTCCAAAATGACTCATCTATATCTATAATGATAGATCTTGATTAGGAGTATCTTTTTCTAGTACATGTCAAGTATCTATTTTGAAGTCTTGATCGATTTTGGGGGTTGGGAAGGATCAGGTGATGGTTTTGGGTGTGATTTGATTTTCGTCTAGAACATCAAAAATCCTTCAGGATGCTCCAAAATGACTCATCTATATCTATAATGATAGATCTTGATTAGGAGTATCTTTTTCTAGTACATGTCAAGTATCTATTTTGAAGTCTTAATCGATTTTGGGGGTTGGGAAGGATCAGGTGATGGTTTTGGGTGTGATTTGATTTTCGTCTAGAACATCAAAAATCCTTCAGGATGCTCCAAAATGACTCATCTATATCTATAATGATAGATCTTGATTAGGAGTATCTTTTTCTAGTACATGTCAAGTATCTATTTTGAAGTCTTGATCGATTTTGGGGGTTGGGAAGGATCAGGTGTTGGTTTTGGGTGTGATTTGATTTTCGTCTAGAACATCAAAAATCCTTCAGGATGCTCCAAAATGACTCATCTATATCTATAATGATAGATCTTGATTAGGAGTATCTTTTTCTAGTACATGTCAAGTATCTATTTTGAAGTCTTGATCGATTTTGGGGGTTGGGAAGGATCAGGTGATGGTTTTGGGTGTGATTTGATTTTCGTCTAGAACATCAAAAATCCTTCAGGATGCTCCAAAATGACTCATCTATATCTATAATGATAGATCTTGATTAGGAGTATCTTTTTCTAGTACATGTCAAGTATCTATTTTGAAGTCTTGATCGATTTTGGGGGTTGGGAAGGATCAGGTGATGGTTTTGGGTGTGATTTGATTTTCGTCTAGAACATCAAAAATCCTTCAGGATGCTCCAAAATGACTCATCTATATCTATAATGATAGATCTTGATTAGGAGTATCTTTTTCTAGTACATGTCAAGTATCTATTTTGAAGTCACCTGAAGGATCAGGTGATGGTTTTGGGTGTGATTTGATTTTCGTCTAGAACATCAAAAATCCTTCAGGATGCTCCAAAATGACTCATTTATATCTATAATGATAGATCTTGATTAGGAGTATCTTTTTCTAGTACATGTCAAGTATCTATTTTGAAGTCTTGATCGATTTTGGGGGTTGGGAAGGATCAGGTGATGGTTTTGGGTGTGATTTGATTTTCGTCTAGAACATCAAAAATCCTTCAGAATGCTCCAAAATGACTCATCTATATCTATAATGATAGATCTTGATTAGGAGTATCTTTTTCTAGTACATGTCAAGTATCTATTTTGAAGTCTTGATCGATTTTGGGGGTTGGGAAGGATCAGGTGTTGGTTTTGGGTGTGATTTGATTTTCGTCTAGAACATCAAAAATCCTTCAGGATGCTCCAAAATGACTCATCTATATCTATAATGATAGATCTTGATTAGGAGTATCTTTTTCTAGTACATGTCAAGTATCTATTTTGAAGTCTTGATCGATTTTGGGGGTTGGGAAGGATCAGGTGATGGTTTTGGGTGTGATTTGATTTTCGTCTAGAACATCAAAAATCCTTCAGGATGCTCCAAAATGACTCATCTATATCTATAATGATAGATCTTGATTAGGAGTATCTTTTTCTAGTACATGTCAAGTATCTATTTTGAAGTCTTGATCGATTTTGGGGGTTGGGAAGGATCAGGTGATGGTTTTGGGTGTGATTTGATTTTCGTCTAGAACATCAAAAATCCTTCAGGATGCTCCAAAATGACTCATCTATATCTATAATGATAGATCTTGATTAGGAGTATCTTTTTCTAGTACATGTCAAGTATCTATTTTGAAGTCACCTGAAGGATCAGGTGATGGTTTTGGGTGTGATTTGATTTTCGTCTAGAACATCAAAAATCCTTCAGGATGCTCCAAAATGACTCATCTATATCTATAATGATAGATCTTGATTAGGAGTATCTTTTTCTAGTACATGTCAAGTATCTTTTTTGAAGTCTTGATCGATTTTGGGGGTTGGGAAGGATCAGGTGATGGTTTTGGGTGTGATTTGATTTTCGTCTAGAACATCAAAAATCCTTCAGAATGCTCCAAAATGACTCATCTATATCTATAATGATAGATCTTGATTAGGAGTATCTTTTTCTAGTACATGTCAAGTATCTATTTTGAAGTCTTGATCGATTTTGGGGGTTGGGAAGGATCAGGTGATGGTTTTGGGTGTGATTTGATTTTCGTCTAGAACATCAAAAATCCTTCAGGATGCTCCAAAATGACTCATCTATATCTATAATGATAGATCTTGATTAGGAGTATCTTTTTCTAGTACATGTCAAGTATCTATTTTGAAGTCTTGATCGATTTTGGGGGTTGGGAAGGATCAGGTGATGGTTTTGGGTGTGATTTGATTTTCGTCTAGAACATCAAAAATCCTTCAGGATGCTCCAAAATGACTCATCTATATCTATAATGATAGATCTCGATTAGGAGTATCTTTTTCTAGTACATGTCAAGTATCTATTTTGAAGTCTTGATCGATTTTGGGGGTTGGGAAGGATCAGGTGATGGTTTTGGGTGTGATTTGATTTTCGTCTAGAACATCAAAAATCCTTCAGGATGCTCCAAAATGACTCATCTATATCTATAATGATAGATCTTGATTAGGAGTATCTTTTTCTACTACATGTCAAGTATCTATTTTGAAGTCTTGATCGATTTTGGGGGTTGGGAAGGATCAGGTGATGGTTTTGGGTGTGATTTGATTTTCGTCTAGAACATCAAAAATCCTTCAGGATGCTCCAAAATGACTCATCTATATCTATAATGATAGATCTTGATTAGGAGTATCTTTTTCTAGTACATGTCAAGTATCTATTTTGAAGTCTTGATCGATTTTGGGGGTTGGGAAGGATCAGGTGATGGTTTTGGGTGTGATTTGATTTTCGTCTAGAACATCAAAAATCCTTCAGGATGCTCCAAAATGACTCATCTATATCTATAATGATAGATCTTGATTAGGAGTATCTTTTTCTAGTACATGTCAAGTATCTATTTTGAAGTCTTGATCGATTTTGGGGGTTGGGAAGGATCAGGTGATGGTTTTGGGTGTGATTTGATTTTCGTCTAGAACATCAAAAATCCTTCAGGATGCTCCAAAATGACTCATCTATATCTATAATGATAGATCTTGATTAGGAGTATCTTTTTCTAGTACATGTCAAGTATCTATTTTGAAGTCTTGATCGATTTTGGGGGTTGGGAAGGATCAGGTGATGGTTTTGGGTGTGATTTGATTTTCGTCTAGAACATCAAAAATCCTTCAGGATGCTCCAAAATGACTCATCTATATCTATAATGATAGATCTTGATTAGGAGTATCTTTTTCTAGTACATGTCAAGTATCTATTTTGAAGTCTTGATCGATTTTGGGGGTTGGGAAGGATCAGGTGATGGTTTTGGGTGTGATTTGATTTTCGTCTAGAACATCAAAAATCCTTCAGGATGCTCCAAAATGACTCATCTATATCTATAATGATAGATCTTGATTAGGAGTATCTTTTTCTAGTACATGTCAAGTATCTATTTTGAAGTCTTGATCGATTTTGGGGGTTGGGAAGGATCAGGTGATGGTTTTGGGTGTGATTTGATTTTCGTCTAGAACATCAAAAATCCTTCAGGATGCTCCAAAATGACTCATCTATATCTATAATGATAGATCTTGATTAGGAGTATCTTTTTCTAGTACATGTCAAGTATCTATTTTGAAGTCTTGATCGATTTTGGGGGTTGGGAAGGATCAGGTGATGGTTTTGGGTGTGATTTGATTTTCGTCTAGAACATCAAAAATCCTTCAGGATGCTCCAAAATGACTCATCTATATCTATAATGATAGATCTTGATTAGGAGTATCTTTTTCTAGTACATGTCAAGTATCTATTTTGAAGTCTTGATCGATTTTGGGGGTTGGGAAGGATCAGGTGATGGTTTTGGGTGTGATTTGATTTTCGTCTAGAACATCAAAAATCCTTCAGGATGCTCCAAAATGACTCATCTATATCTATAATGATAGATCTTGATTAGGAGTATCTTTTTCTAGTACATGTCAAGTATCTATTTTGAAGTCTTGATCGATTTTGGGGGTTGGGAAGGATCAGGTGATGGTTTTGGGTGTGATTTGATTTTCGTCTAGAACATCAAAAATCCTTCAGGATGCTCCAAAATGACTCATCTATATCTATAATGATAGATCTTGATTAGGAGTATCTTTTTCTAGTACATGTCAAGTATCTATTTTGAAGTCTTGATCGATTTTGGGGGTTGGGAAGGATCAGGTGATGGTTTTGGGTGTGATTTGATTTTCGTCTAGAACATCAAAAATCCTTCAGGATGCTCCAAAATGACTCATCTATATCTATAATGATAGATCTTGATTAGGAGTATCTTTTTCTAGTACATGTCAAGTATCTATTTTGAAGTCTTGATCGATTTTGGGGGTTGGGAAGGATCAGGTGATGGTTTTGGGTGTGATTTGATTTTCGTCTAGAACATCAAAAATCCTTCAGGATGCTCCAAAATGACTCATCTATATCTATAATGATAGATCTTGATTAGGAGTATCTTTTTCTAGTACATGTCAAGTATCTATTTTGAAGTCTTGATCGATTTTGGGGGTTGGGAAGGATCAGGTGATGGTTTTGGGTGTGATTTGATTTTCGTCTAGAACATCAAAAATCCTTCAGGATGCTCCAAAATGACTCATCTATATCTATAATGATAGATCTTGATTAGGTGTATCTTTTTCCAGTACATGTCAAGTATCTATTTTGAAGTCTTGATCGATTTTGGGGGTTGGGAAGGATCAGGTGATGGTTTTGGGTGTGATTTGATTTTCGTCTAGAACATCAAAAATCCTTCAGGATGCTCCAAAATGACTCATCTATATCTATAATGATAGATCTTGATTAGGAGTATCTTTTTCTAGTACATGTCAAGTATCTATTTTGAAGTCTTGATCGATTTTGGGGGTTGGGAAGGATCAGGTGATGGTTTTGGGTGTGATTTGATTTTCGTCTAGAACATCAAAAATCCTTCAGGATGCTCCAAAATGACTCATCTATATCTATAATGATAGATCTTGATTAGGAGTATCTTTTTCTAGTACATGTCAAGTATCTATTTTGAAGTCTTGATCGATTTTGGGGGTTGGGAAGGATCAGGTGATGGTTTTGGGTGTGATTTGATTTTCGTCTAGAACATCAAAAATCCTTCAGGATGCTCCAAAATGACTCATCTATATCTATAATGATAGATCTTGATTAGGAGTATCTTTTTCCAGTACATGTCAAGTATCTATTTTGAAGTCTTGATCGATTTTGGGGGTTGGGAAGGATCAGGTGATGGTTTTGGGTGTGATTTGATTTTCGTCTAGAACATCAAAAATCCTTCAGGATGCTCCAAAATGACTCATCTATATCTATAATGATAGATCTTGATTAGGAGTATCTTTTTCTAGTACATGTCAAGTATCTATTTTGAAGTCTTGATCGATTTTGGGGGTTGGGAAGGATCAGGTGATGGTTTTGGGTGTGATTTGATTTTCGTCTAGAACATCAAAAATCCTTCAGGATGCTCCAAAATGACTCATCTATATCTATAATGATAGATCTTGATTAGGAGTATCTTTTTCTAGTACATGTCAAGTATCTATTTTGAAGTCTTGATCGATTTTGGGGGTTGGGAAGGATCAGGTGATGGTTTTGGGTGTGATTTGATTTTCGTCTAGAGCATCAAAAATCCTTCAGGATGCTCCAAAATGACTCATCTATATCTATAATGATAGATCTTGATTAGGAGTATCTTTTTCTAGTACATGTCAAGTATCTATTTTGAAGTCTTGATCGATTTTGGGGGTTGGGAAGGATCAGGTGATGGTTTTGGGTGTGATTTGATTTTCGTCTAGAACATCAAAAATCCTTCAGGATGCTCCAAAATGACTCATCTATATCTATAATGATAGATCTTGATTAGGAGTATCTTTTTCTAGTACATGTCAAGTATCTATTTTGAAGTCTTGATCGATTTTGGGGGTTGGGAAGGATCAGGTGATGGTTTTGGGTGTGATTTGATTTTCGTCTAGAACATCAAAAATCCTTCAGGATGCTCCAAAATGACTCATCTATATCTATAATGATAGATCTTGATTAGGAGTATCTTTTTCTAGTACATGTCAAGTATCTATTTTGAAGTCTTGATCGATTTTGGGGGTTGGGAAGGATCAGGTGATGGTTTTGGGTGTGATTTGATTTTCGTCTAGAACATCAAAAATCCTTCAGGATGCTCCAAAATGACTCATCTATATCTATAATGATAGATCTTGATTAGGAGTATCTTTTTCTAGTACATGTCAAGTATCTATTTTGAAGTCTTGATCGATTTTGGGGGTTGGGAAGGATCAGGTGATGGTTTTGGGTGTGATTTGATTTTCGTCTAGAACATCAAAAATCCTTCAGGATGCTCCAAAATGACTCATCTATATCTATAATGATAGATCTTGATTAGGAGTATCTTTTTCTAGTACATGTCAAGTATCTATTTTGAAGTCTTGATCGATTTTGGGGGTTGGGAAGGATCAGGTGATGGTTTTGGGTGTGATTTGATTTTCGTCTAGAACATCAAAAATCCTTCAGGATGCTCCAAAATGACTCACCTATATCTATAATGATAGATCTTGATTTGGAGTATCTTTTTCTAGTACATGTCAAGTATCTATTTTGAAGTCTTGATCGATTTTGGGGGTTGGGAAGGATCAGGTGATGGTTTTGGGTGTGATTTGATTTTCGTCTAGAACATCAAAAATCCTTCAGGATGCTCCAAAATGACTCATCTATATCTATAATGATAGATCTTGATTAGGAGTATCTTTTTCTAGTACATGTCAAGTATCTATTTTGAAGTCTTGATCGATTTTGGGGGTTGGGAAGGATCAGGTGATGGTTTTGGGTGTGATTTGATTTTCGTCTAGAACATCAAAAATCCTTCAGGATGCTCCAAAATGACTCATCTATATCTATAATGATAGATCTTGATTAGGAGTATCTTTTTCTAGTACATGTCAAGTATCTATTTTGAAGTCTTGATCGATTTTGGGGGTTGGGAAGGATCAGGTGATGGTTTTGGGTGTGATTTGATTTTCGTCTAGAACATCAAAAATCCTTCAGGATGCTCCAAAATGACTCATCTATATCTATAATGATAGATCTTGATTAGGAGTATCTTTTTCTAGTACATGTCAAGTATCTATTTTGAAGTCTTGATCGATTTTGGGGGTTGGGAAGGATCAGGTGATGGTTTTGGGTGTGATTTGATTTTCGTCTAGAACATCAAAAATCCTTCAGGATGCTCCAAAATGACTCATCTATATCTATAATGATAGATCTTGATTAGGAGTATCTTTTTCTAGTACATGTCAAGTATCTATTTTGAAGTCTTGATCGATTTTGGGGGTTGGGAAGGATCAGGTGATGGTTTTGGGTGTGATTTGATTTTCGTCTAGAACATCAAAAATCCTTCAGGATGCTCCAAAATGACTCATCTATATCTATAATGATAGATCTTGATTAGGAGTATCTTTTTCTAGTACACGTCAAGTATCTATTTTGAAGTCTTGATCGATTTTGGGGGTTGGGAAGGATCAGGTGATGGTTTTGGGTGTGATTTGATTTTCGTCTAGAACATCAAAAATCCTTCAGGATGCTCCAAAATGACTCATCTATATCTATAATGATAGATCTTGATTAGGAGTATCTTTTTTTAGTACATGTCAAGTATCTATTTTGAAGTCTTGATCGATTTTGAGGGTTGGGAAGAATCAGGTGATGGTTTTGGGTGTGATTTGATTTTCGTCTAGAACATCAAAAATCCTTCAGGATGCTCCAAAATGACTCATCTATATCTATAATGATAGATCTTGATTAGAAGTATCTTTTTCTAGTACATGTCAAGTATCTATTTTGAAGTCTTGATTGATTTTGGGGGTTGGGAAGGATCAGGTGATGATTTTGGGTGTGATTTGATTTTCGTCTAGAACATCAAAAATCCTTCAAGATGCTCCAAAATGACCCATCTATATCTATAATGATAGATCTTGATTAGGAGTATCTTTTTCTAGTACATGTCAAGTATCTATTTTGAAGTCTTGATCGATTTTGGGGGTTGGGAAGGATCAGGTGATGGTTTTGGGTGTGATTTGATTTTCGTCTAGAACATCAAAAATCCTCCAGGATGCTCCAAAATGACTCATCTATATCTATAATGATAGATCTTGATTAGGAGTATCTTTTTCTAGTACATGTCAAGTATCTATTTTGAAGTCTTGATCGATTTTGGGGGTTGGGAAGGATCAGGTGATGGTTTTGGGTGTGATTTGATTTTCGTCTAGAACATCAAAAATCCTTCAGGATGCTCCAAAATGACTCATCTATATCTATAATGATAGATCTTGATTAGGAGTATCTTTTTCTAGTACATGTCAAGTATCTATTTTGAAGTCTTGATCGATTTTGGGGGTTGGGAAGGATCAGGTGATGGTTTTGGGTGTGATTTGATTTTCGTCTAGAACATCAAAAATCCTTCAGGATGCTCCAAAATGACTCATCTATATCTATAATGATAGATCTTGATTAGGAGTATCTTTTTCTAGTACATGTCAAGTATCTATTTTGAAGTCTTGATCGATTTTGGGGGTTGGGAAGGATCAGGTGATGGTTTTGGGTGTGATTTGATTTTCGTCTAGAACATCAAAAATCCTTCAGGATGCTCCAAAATGACTCATGTATATCTATAATGATAGATCTTGATTAGGAGTATCTTTTTCTAGTACATGTCAAGTATCTATTTTGAAGTCTTGATCGATTTTGGGGGTTGGGAAGGATCAGGTGATGGTTTTGGGTGTGATTTGATTTTCGTCTAGAACATCAAAAATCCTTCAGGATGCTCCAAAATGACTCATCTATATCTATAATGATAGATCTTGATTAGGAGTATCTTTTTCTAGTACATGTCAAGTATCTATTTTGAAGTCTTGATCGATTTTGGGGGTTGGGAAGGATCAGGTGATGGTTTTGGGTGTGATTTGATTTTCGTCTAGAACATCAAAAATCCTTCAGGATGCTCCAAAATGACTCATCTATATCTATAATGATAGATCTTGATTAGGAGTATCTTTTTCTAGTACATGTCAAGTATCTATTTTGAAGTCTTGATCGATTTTGGGGGTTGGGAAGGATCAGGTGATGGTTTTGGGTGTGATTTGATTTTCGTCTAGAACATCAAAAATCCTTCAGGATGCTCCAAAATGACTCATCTATATCTATAATGATAGATCTTGATTAGGAGTATCTTTTTCTAGTACATGTCAAGTATCTATTTTGAAGTCTTGATCGATTTTGGGGGTTGGGAAGGATCAGGTGATGGTTTTGGGTGTGATTTGATTTTCGTCTAGAACATCAAAAATCCTTCAGGATGCTCCAAAATGACTCATCTATATCTATAATGATAGATCTTGATTAGGATTATCTTTTTCTAGTACATGTCAATTATCTATTTTGAAGTCTTGATCGATTTTGGGGGTTGGGAAGGATCAGGTGATGGTTTTGGGTGTGATTTGATTTTCGTCTAGAACATCAAAAATCCTTCAGGATGCTCCAAAATGACTCATCTATATCTATAATGATAGATCTTGATTAGGAGTATCTTTTTCTAGTACATGTCAAGTATCTATTTTGAATTCTTGATCGATTTTGGGGGTTGGGAAGGATCAGGTGATGGTTTTGGGTGTGATTTGATTTTCGTCTAGAACATCAAAAATCCTTCAGGATGCTCCAAAATGACTCATCTATATCTATAATGATAGATCTTGATTAGGAGTATCTTTTTCTAGTACATGTCAAGTATCTATTTTGAAGTCTTGATCGATTTTGGGGGTTGGGAAGGATCAGGTGATGGTTTTGGGTGTGATTTGATTTTCGTCTAGAACATCAAAAATCCTTCAGGATGCTCCAAAATGAGTCATCTATATCTATAATGATAGATCTTGATTAGGAGTATCTTTTTCTAGTACATGTCAAGTATCTATTTTGAAGTCTTGATCGATTTTGGGGGTTGGGAAGGATCAGGTGATGGTTTTGGGTGTGATTTGATTTTCGTCTAGAACATCAAAAATCCTTCAGGATGCTCCAAAATGACTCATCTATATCTATAATGATAGATCTTGATTAGGAGTATCTTTTTCTAGTACATGTCAAGTATCTATTTTGAAGTCTTGATCGATTTTGGGGGTTGGGAAGGATCAGGTGATGGTTTTGGGTGTGATTTGATTTTCGTCTAGAACATCAAAAATCCTTCAGGATGCTCCAAAATGACTCATCTATATCTATAATGATAGATCTTGATTAGGAGTATCTTTTTCTAGTACATGTCAAGTATCTGTTTTGAAGTCTTGATCGATTTTGGGGGTTGGGAAGGATCAGGTGATGGTTTTGGGTGTGATTTGATTTTCGTCTAGAACATCAAAAATCCTTCAGGATGCGCCAAAATGACTCATCTATATCTATAATGATAGATCTTGATTAGGAGTATCTTTTTCTAGTACATGTCAAGTATCTATTTTGAAGTCTTGATCGATGTTGGGGGTTGGGAAGGATCAGGTGATGGTTTTGGGTGTGATTTGATTTTCGTCTAGAACATCAAAAATCTTTCAGGATGCTCCAAAATGACTCATCTATATCTATAATGATAGATCTTGATTAGGAGTATCTTTTTCTAGTACATGTCAAGTATCTATTTTGAAGTCTTGATCGATTTTGGGGGTTGGGAAGGATCAGGTGATGGTTTTGGGTGTGATTTGATTTTCGTCTAGAACATCAAAAATCCTTCAGGATGCTCCAAAATGACTCATCTATATCTATAATGATAGATCTTGATTAGGAGTATCTTTTTCTAGTACATGTCAAGTATCTATTTTGAAGTCTTGATCGATTTTGGGGGTTGGGAAGGATCAGGTGATGGTTTTGGGTGTGATTTGATTTTCGTCTAGAACATCAAAAATCCTTCAGGATGCTCCAAAATGACTCATCTATATCTATAATGATAGATCTTGATTAGGAGTATCTTTTTCTAGTACATGTCAAGTATCTATTTTGAAGTCTTGATCGATTTTGGGGGTTGGGAAGGATCAGGTGATGGTTTTGGGTGTGATTTGATTTTCGTCTAGAACATCAAAAATCCTTCAGGATGCTCCAAAATGACTCATCTATATCTATAATGATAGATCTTGATTAGGAGTATCTTTTTCTAGTACATGTCAAGTATCTATTTTGAAGTCTTGATCGATTTTGGGGGTTGGGAAGGATCAGGTGATGGTTTTGGGTGTGATTTGATTTTCGTCTAGAACATCAAAAATCCTTCAGGATGCTCCAAAATGACTCATCTATATCTATAATGATAGATCTTGATTAGGAGTATCTTTTTCTAGTACATGTCAAGTATCTATTTTGAAGTCTTGATCGATTTTGTGGGTTGGGAAGGATCAGGTGATGGTTTTGGGTGTGATTTGATTTTCGTCTAGAACATCAAAAATCCTTCAGGATGCTCCAAAATGAGTCATCTATATCTATAATGATAGATCTTGATTAGGAGTATCTTTTTCTAGTACATGTCAAGTATCTATTTTGAAGTCTTGATCGATTTTGGGGGTTGGGAAGGATCAGGTGATGGTTTTGGGTGTGATTTGATTTTCGTCTAGAACATCAAAAATCCTTCAGGATGCTCCAAAATGACTCATCTATATCTATAATGATAGATCTTGATTAGGAGTATCTTTTTCTAGTACATGTCAAGTATCTATTTTGAAGTCTTGATCGATTTTGGGGGTTGGGAAGGATCAGGTGATGGTTTTGGGTGTGATTTGATTTTCGTCTAGAACATCAAAAATCCTTCAGGATGCTCCAAAATGACTCATCTATATCTATAATGATAGATCTTGATTAGGAGTATCTTTTTCTAGTACATGTCAAGTATCTGTTTTGAAGTCTTGATCGATTTTGGGGGTTGGGAAGGATCAGGTGATGGTTTTGGGTGTGATTTGATTTTCGTCTAGAACATCAAAAATCCTTCAGGATGCTCCAAAATGACTCATCTATATCTATAATGATAGATCTTGATTAGGAGTATCTTTTTCTAGTACATGTCAAGTATCTATTTTGAAGTCTTGATCGATGTTGGGGGTTGGGAAGGATCAGGTGATGGTTTTGGGTGTGATTTGATTTTCGTCTAGAACATCAAAAATCTTTCAGGATGCTCCAAAATGACTCATCTATATCTATAATGATAGATCTTGATTAGGAGTATCTTTTTCTAGTACATGTCAAGTATCTATTTTGAAGTCTTGATCGATTTTGGGGGTTGGGAAGGATCAGGTGATGGTTTTGGGTGTGATTTGATTTTCGTCTAGAACATCAAAAATCCTTCAGGATGCTCCAAAATGAGTCATCTATATCTATAATGATAGATCTTGATTAGGAGTATCTTTTTCTAGTACATGTCAAGTATCTATTTTGAAGTCTTGATCGATTTTGGGGGTTGGGAAGGATCAGGTGATGGTTTTGGGTGTGATTTGATTTTCGTCTAGAACATCAAAAATCCTTCAGGATGCTCCAAAATGACTCATCTATATCTATAATGATAGATCTTGATTAGGAGTATCTTTTTCTAGTACATGTCAAGTATCTATTTTGAAGTCTTGATCGATTTTGGGGGTTGGGAAAGATCAGGTGATGGTTTTGGGTGTGATTTGATTTTCGTCTAGAACATCAAAAATCCTTCAGGATGCTCCAAAATGACTCATCTATATCTATAATGATAGATCTTGATTAGGAGTATCTTTTTCTAGTACATGTCAAGTATCTGTTTTGAAGTCTTGATCGATTTTGGGGGTTGGGAAGGATCAGGTGATGGTTTTGGGTGTGATTTGATTTTCGTCTAGAACATCAAAAATCCTTCAGGATGCTCCAAAATGACTCATCTATATCTATAATGATAGATCTTGATTAGGAGTATCTTTTTCTAGTACATGTCAAGTATCTATTTTGAAGTCTTGATCGATGTTGGGGGTTGGGAAGGATCAGGTGATGGTTTTGGGTGTGATTTGATTTTCGTCTAGAACATCAAAAATCTTTCAGGATGCTCCAAAATGACTCATCTATATCTATAATCATAGATCTTGATTAGGAGTATCTTTTTCTAGTACATGTCAAGTATCTATTTTGAAGTCTTGATCGATTTTGGGGGTTGGGAAGGATCAGGTGATGGTTTTGGGTGTGATTTGATTTTCGTCTAGAACATCAAAAATCCTTCAGGATGCTCCAAAATGACTCATCTATATCTATAATGATAGATCTTGATTAGGAGTATCTTTTTCTAGTACATGTCAAGTATCTATTTTGAAGTCTTGATCGATTTTGGGGGTTGGGAAGGATCAGGTGATGGTTTTGGGTGTGATTTGATTTTCGTCTAGAACATCAAAAATCCTTCAGGATGCTCCAAAATGACTCATCTATATCTATAATGATAGATCTTGATTAGGAGTATCTTTTTCTAGTACATGTCAAGTATCTATTTTGAAGTCTTGATCGATTTTGGGGGTTGGGAAGGATCAGGTGATGGTTTTGGGTGTGATTTGATTTTCGTCTAGAACATCAAAAATCCTTCAGGATGCTCCAAAATGACTCATCTATATCTATAATGATAGATCTTGATTAGGAGTATCTTTTTCTAGTACATGTCAAGTATCTATTTTGAAGTCTTGATCGATTTTGGGGGTTGGGAAGGATCAGGTGATGGTTTTGGGTGTGATTTGATTTTCGTCTAGATCATCAAAAATCCTTCAGGATGCTCCAAAATGACTCATCTATATCTATAATGATAGATCTTGATTACGAGTATCTTTTTCTAGTACATGTCAAGTATCTATTTTGAAGTCTTGATCGATTTTGGGGGTTGGGAAGGATCAGGTGATGGTTTTGGGTGTGATTTGATTTTCGTCTAGAACATCAAAAATCCTTCAGGATGCTCCAAAATGACTCATCTATATCTATAATGATAGATCTTGATTACGAGTATCTTTTTCTAGTACATGTCAAGTATCTATTTTGAAGTCTTGATCGATTTTGGGGGTTGGGAAGGATCAGGTGATGGTTTTGGGTGTGATTTGATTTGATTTTCGTCTAGAACATCAAAAATCCTTCAGGATGCTCCAAAATGACTCATCTATATCTATAATGATAGATCTTGATTAGGAGTATCTTTTTCTAGTACATGTCAAGTATCTATTTTGAAGTCTTGATCGATTTTGGGGGTTGGGAAGGATCAGGTGATGGTTTTGGGTGTGATTTGATTTTCGTCTAGAACATCAAAAATCCTTCAGGATGCTCCAAAATGACTCATCTATATCTATAATGATAGATCTTGATTAGGAGTATCTTTTTCTAGTACATGTCAAGTATCTATTTTGAAGTCTTGATCGATTTTGGGGGTTGGGAAGGATCAGGTGATGGTTTTGGGTGTGATTTGATTTTCGTCTAGAACATCAAAAATCCTTCAGGATGCTCCAAAATGACTCATCTATATCTATAATGATAGATCTTGATTAGGAGTATCTTTTTCTAGTACATGTCAAGTATCTATTTTGAAGTCTTGATCGATTTTGGGGGTTGGGAAGGATCAGGTGATGGTTTTGGGTGTGATTTGATTTTCGTCTAGAACATCAAAAATCCTTCAGGATGCTCCAAAATGACTCATCTATATCTATAATGATAGATCTTGATTAGGAGTATCTTTTTCTAGTGCATGTCAAGTATCTATTTTGAAGTCTTGATCGATTTTGGGGGTTGGGAAGGATCAGGTGATGGTTTTGGGTGTGATTTGATTTTCGTCTAGAACATCAAAAATCCTTCAGGATGCTCCAAAATGACTCATCTATATCTATAATGATAGATCTTGATTAGGAGTATCTTTTTCTAGTACATGTCAAGTATCTATTTTGAAGTCTTGATCGATTTTGGGGGTTGGGAAGGATCAGGTGATGGTTTTGGGTGTGATTTGATTTTCGTCTAGAACATCAAAAATCCTTCAGGATGCTCCAAAATGACTCATCTATATCTATAATGATAGATCTTGATTAGGAGTATCTTTTTCTAGTACATGTCAAGTATCTATTTTGAAGTCTTGATCGATTTTGGGGGTTGGGAAGGATCAGGTGATGGTTTTGGGTGTGATTTGATTTTCGTCTAGAACATCAAAAATCCTTCAGGATGCTCCAAAATGACTCATCTATATCTATAATGATAGATCTTGATTAGGAGTATCTTTTTCTAGTACATGTCAAGTATCTATTTTGAAGTCTTGATCGATTTTGGGGGTTGGGAAGGATCAGGTGATGGTTTTGGGTGTGATTTGATTTTCGTCTAGAACATCAAAAATCCTTCAGGATGCTCCAAAATGACTCATCTATATCTATAATGATAGATCTTGATTAGGAGTATCTTTTTCTAGTACATGTCAAGTATCTATTTTGAAGTCTTGATCGATTTTGGGGGTTGGGAAGGATCAGGTGATGGTTTTGGGTGTGATTTGATTTTCGTCTAGAACATCAAAAATCCTTCAGGATGCTCCAAAATGACTCATCTATATCTATAATGATAGATCTTGATTAGGAGTATCTTTTTCTAGTACATGTCAAGTATCTATTTTGAAGTCTTGATCGATTTTGGGGGTTGGGAAGGATCAGGTGATGGTTTTGGGTGTGATTTGATTTTCGTCTAGAACATCAAAAATCCTTCAGGATGCTCCAAAATGACTCATCTATATCTATAATGATAGATCTTGATTAGGAGTATCTTTTTCTAGTACATGTCAAGTATCTATTTTGAAGTCTTGATCGATTTTGGGGGTTGGGAAGGATCAGGTGATGGTTTTGGGTGTGATTTGATTTTCGTCTAGAACATCAAAAATCCTTCAGGATGCTCCAAAATGACTCATCTATATCTATAATGATAGATCTTGATTAGGAGTATCTTTTTCTAGTACATGTCAAGTATCTATTTTGAAGTCTTGATCGATTTTGGGGGTTGGGAAGGATCAGGTGATGGTTTTGGGTGTGATTTGATTTTCGTCTAGAACATCAAAAATCCTTCAGGATGCTCCAAAATGACTCATCTATATCTATAATGATAGATCTTGATTAGGAGTATCTTTTTCTAGTACATGTCAAGTATCTATTTTGAAGTCTTGATCGATTTTGGGGGTTGGGAAGGATCAGGTGATGGTTTTGGGTGTGATTTGATTTTCGTCTAGAACATCAAAAATCCTTCAGGATGCTCCAAAATGACTCATCTATATCTATAATGATAGATCTTGATTAGGAGTATCTTTTTCTAGTACATGTCAAGTATCTATTTTGAAGTCTTGATCGATTTTGGGGGTTGGGAAGGATCAGGTGATGGTTTTGGGTGTGATTTGATTTTCGTCTAGAACATCAAAAATCCTTCAGGATGCTCCAAAATGACTCATCTATATCTATAATGATAGATCTTGATTAGGAGTATCTTTTTCTAGTACATGTCAAGTATCTATTTTGAAGTCTTGATCGATTTTGGGGGTTGGGAAGGATCAGGTGATGGTTTTGGGTGTGATTTGATTTTCGTCTAGAACATCAAAAATCCTTCAGGATGCTCCAAAATGACTCATCTATATCTATAATGATAGATCTTGATTAGGAGTATCTTTTTCTAGTACATGTCAAGTATCTATTTTGAAGTCTTGATCGATTTTGGGGGTTGGGAAGGATCAGGTGATGGTTTTGGGTGTGATTTGATTTTCGTCTAGAACATCAAAAATCCTTCAGGATGCTCCAAAATGACTCATCTATATCTATAATGATAGATCTTGATTAGGAGTATCTTTTTCTAGTACATGTCAAGTATCTATTTTGAAGTCTTGATCGATTTTGGGGGTTGGGAAGGATCAGGTGATGGTTTTGGGTGTGATTTGATTTTCGTCTAGAACATCAAAAATCCTTCAGGATGCTCCAAAATGACTCATCTATATCTATAATGATAGATCTTGATTAGGAGTATCTTTTTCTAGTACATGTCAAGTATCTATTTTGAAGTCTTGATCGATTTTGGGGGTTGGGAAGGATCAGGTGATGGTTTTGGGTGTGATTTGATTTTCGTCTAGAACATCAAAAATCCTTCAGGATGCTCCAAAATGACTCATCTATATCTATAATGATAGATCTTGATTAGGAGTATCTTTTTCAAGTACATGTCAAGTATCTATTTTGAAGTCTTGATCGATTTTGGGGGTTGGGAAGGATCAGGTGATGGTTTTGGGTGTGATTTGATTTTCGTCTAGAACATCAAAAATCCTTCAGGATGCTCCAAAATGACTCATCTATATCTATAATGATAGATCTTGATTAGGAGTATCTTTTTCTAGTACATGTCAAGTATCTATTTTGAAGTCTTGATCGATTTTGGGGGTTGGGAAGGATCAGGTGATGGTTTTGGGTGTGATTTGATTTTCGTCTAGAACATCAAAAATCCTTCAGGATACTCCAAAATGACTCATCTATATCTATAATGATAGATCTTGATTAGGAGTATCTTTTTCTAGTACATGTCAAGTATCTATTTTGAAGTCTTGATCGATTTTGGGGGTTGGGAAGGATCAGGTGATGGTTTTGGGTGTGATTTGATTTTCGTCTAGAATCAAAAATCCTTCAGGATGCTCCAAAATGACTCATCTATATCTATAATGATAGATCTTGATTAGGAGTATCTTTTTCTAGTACATGTCAAGTATCTATTTTGAAGTCTTGATCGATTTTGGGGGTTGCGAAGGATCAGGTGATGGTTTTGGGTGTGATTTGATTTTCGTCTAGAACATCAAAAATCCTTCAGGATGCTCCAAAATGACTCATCTATATCTATAATGATAGATCTTGATTAGGAGTATCTTTTTCTAGTACATGTCAAGTATCTATTTTGAAGTCTTGATCGATTTTGGGGGTTGGGAAGGATCAGGTGATGGTTTTGGGTGTGATTTGATTTTCGTCTAGAACATCAAAAATCCTTCAGGATGCTCCAAAATGACTCATCTATATCTATAATGATAGATCTTGATTAGGAGTATCTTTTTCTAGTACATGTCAAGTATCTATTTTGAAGTCTTGATCGATTTTGGGGGTTGGGAAGGATCAGGTGATGGTTTTGGGTGTGATTTGATTTTCGTCTAGAACATCAAAAATCCTTCAGGTTGCTCCAAAATGACTCATCTATATCTATAATGATAGATCTTGATTAGGAGTATCTTTTTCTAGTACATGTCAAGTATCTATTTTGAAGTCTTGATCGATTTTGGGGGTTGGGAAGGATCAGGTGATGGTTTTGGGTGTGATTTGATTTTCGTCTAGAACATCAAAAATCCTTCAGGATGCTCCAAAATGACTCATCTATATCTATAATGATAGATCTTGATTAGGAGTATCTTTTTCTAGTACATGTCAAGTATCTATTTTGAAGTCTTGATCGATTTTGGGGGTTGGGAAGGATCAGGTGATGGTTTTGGGTGTGATTTGATTTTCGTCTAGAACATCAAAAATCCTTCAGGATGCTCCAAAATAACTCATCTATATCTATAATGATAGATCTTGATTAGGAGTATCTTTTTCTAGTACATGTCAAGTATCTATTTTGAAGTTTTTGATCGATTTTGGGGGTTGGGAAGGATCAGGTGATGGTTTTGGGTGTGATTTGATTTTCGTCTAGAACATCAAAAATCCTTCAGGATGCTCCAAAATGACTCATCTATATCTATAATGATAGATCTTGATTAGGAGTATCTTTTTCTAGTACATGTCAAGTATCTATTTTGAAGTCTTGATCGATTTTGGGGGTTGGGAAGGATCAGGTGATGGTTTTGGGTGTGATTTGATTTTCGTCTAGAACATCAAAAATCCTTCAGGATGCTCCAAAATGACTCATCTATATCTATAATGATAGATCTTGATTAGGAGTATCTTTTTCTAGTACATGTCAAGTATCTATTTTGAAGTCTTGATCGATTTTGGGGGTTGGGAAGGATCAGGTGATGGTTTTGGGTGTGATTTGATTTTCGTCTAGAACATCAAAAATCCTTCAGGATGCTCCAAAATGACTCATCTATATCTATAATGATAGATCTTGATTAGGAGTATCTTTTTCTAGTACATGTCAAGTATCTATTTTGAAGTCTTGATCGATTTTGGGGGTTGGGAAGGATCAGGTGATGGTTTTGGGTGTGATTTGATTTTCGTCTAGAACATCAAAAATCCTTCAGGATGCTCCAAAATGACTCATCTATATCTATAATGATAGATCTTGATTAGGAGTATCTTTTTCTAGTACATGTCAAGTATCTATTTTGAAGTCTTGATCGATTTTGGGGGTTGGGAAGGATCAGGTGATGGTTTTGGGTGTGATTTGATTTTCGTCTAGAACATCAAAAATCCTTCAGGATGCTCCAAAATGACTCATCTATATCTATAATGATAGATCTTGATTAGGAGTATCTTTTTCTAGTACATGTCAAGTATCTATTTTGAAGTCTTGATCGATTTTGGGGGTTGGGAAGGATCAGGTGATGGTTTTGGGTGTGATTTGATTTTCGTCTAGAACATCAAAAATCCTTCAGGATGCTCCAAAATGACTCATCTATATCTATAATGATAGATCTTGATTAGGAGTATCTTTTTCTAGTACATGTCAAGTATCTATTTTGAAGTCTTGATCGATTTTGGGGGTTGGGAAGGATCAGGTGATGGTTTTGGGTGTGATTTGATTTTCGTCTAGAACATCAAAAATCCTTCAGGATGCTCCAAAATGACTCATCTATATCTATAATGATAGATCTTGATTAGGAGTATCTTTTTCTAGTACATGTCAAGTATCCATTTTGAAGTCTTGATCGATTTTGGGGGTTGGGAAGGATCAGGTGATGGTTTTGGGTGTGATTTGATTTTCGTCTAGAACATCAAAAATCCTTCAGGATGCTCCAAAATGACTCATCTATATCTATAATGATAGATCTTGATTAGGAGTATCTTTTTCTAGTACATGTCAAGTATCTATTTTGAAGTCTTGATCGATTTTGGGGGTTGGGAAGGATCAGGTGATGGTTTTGGGTGTGATTTGATTTTCGTCTAGAACATCAAAAATCCTTCAGGATGCTCCAAAATGACTCATCTATATCTATAATGATAGATCTTGATTAGGAGTATCTTTTTCTAGTACATGTCAAGTATCCATTTTGAAGTCTTGATCGATTTTGGGGGTTGGGAAGGATCAGGTGATGGTTTTGGGTGTGATTTGATTTTCGTCTAGAACATCAAAAATCCTTCAGGATGCTCCAAAATGACTCATCTATATCTATAATGATAGATCTTGACTAGGAGTATCTTTTTCTAGTACATGTCAAGTATCTATTTTGAAGTCTTGATCGATTTTGGGGGTTGGGAAGGATCAGGTGATGGTTTTGGGTGTGATTTGATTTTCGTCTAGAACATCAAAAATCCTTCAGGATGCTCCAAAATGACTCATCTATATCTATAATGATAGATCTTGATTAGGAGTATCTTTTTCTAGTACATGTCAAGTATCTATTTTCAAGTCTTGATCGATTTTGGGGGTTGGGAAGGATCAGGTGATGGTTTTGGGTGTGATTTGATTTTCGTCTAGAACATCAAAAATCCTTCAGGATGCTCCAAAATGACTCATCTATATCTATAATGATAGATCTTGATTAGGAGTATCTTTTTCTATTACATGTCAAGTATCTATTTTGAAGTCTTGATCGATTTTGGGGGTTGGGAAGGATCAGGTGATGGTTTTGGGTGTGATTTGATTTTCGTCTAGAACATCAAAAATCCTTCAGGATGCTCCAAAATGACTCATCTATATCTATAATGATAGATCTTGATTAGGAGTATCTTTTTCTAGTACATGTCAAGTATCTATTTTGAAGTCTTGATCGATTTTGGGGGTTGGGAAGGATCAGGTGATGGTTTTGGGTGTGATTTGATTTTCGTCTAGAACATCAAAAATCCTTCAGGATGCTCCAAAATGACTCATCTATAATGATAGATCTTGATTAGGAGTATCTTTTTCTAGTACATGTCAAGTATCTATTTTGAAGTCTTGATCGATTTTGGGGGTTGGGAAGGATCAGGTGATGGTTTTGGGTGTGATTTGATTTTCGTCTAGAACATCAAAAATCCTTCAGGATGCTCCAAAATGACTCATCTATATCTATAATGATAGATCTTGATTACGAGTATCTTTTTCTAGTACATGTCAAGTATCTATTTTGAAGTCTTGATCGATTTTGGGGGTTGGGAAGGATCAGGTGATGGTTTTGGGTGTGATTTGATTTTCGTCTAGAACATCAAAAATCCTTCAGGATGCTCCAAAATGACTCATCTATATCTATAATGATAGATCTTGATTAGGAGTATCTTTTTCTAGTACATGTCAAGTATCTATTTTGAAGTCTTGATCGATTTTGGGGGTTGGGAAGGATCAGGTGATGGTTTTGGGTGTGATTTGATTTTCGTCTAGAACATCAAAAATCCTTCAGGATGCTCCAAAATGACTCATCTATATCTATAATGATAGATCTTGATTAGGAGTATCTTTTTCTAGTACATGTCAAGTATCTATTTTGAAGTCTTGATCGATTTTGGGGGTTGGGAAGGATCAGGTGATGGTTTTGGGTGTGATTTGATTTTCGTCTAGAACATCAAAAATCCTTCAGGATGCTCCAAAATGACTCATCTATATCTATAATGATAGATCTTGATTAGGAGTATCTTTTTCTAGTACATGTCAAGTATCTATTTTGAAGTCTTGATCGATTTTGGGGGTTGGGAAGGATCAGGTGATGGTTTTGGGTGTGATTTGATTTCCGTCTAGAACATCAAAAATCCTTCAGGATGCTCCAAAATGACT